>NC_069508.1:64590550-64717272 GCF_027579735.1 Bombina bombina
AATAAACTATTTTTACTTAATTAGCCCTTTTATAATATGCTCAGATCTCAACATGCTTTATAGCACTTTAAGTACTGAATTTAAGTTCCATACATCATTGGCAAGTTGTTTTTGTACTGCAAAAGCAAGCAGAATAAATAATGAATTTGTGGTAAAATATGGTTTTATTTTATAAGTAATTAAATGATAATTATGTCAGTTTAAATAAACATATAAACTTGCTAAAGGCAAAGGGCAGAAAAGCCGATATGAAAACTAATTAAATAATCTAAATCAATATTTCTGAGAGCATTATGGTATAAAAAGGCAGAATATGCACTTTATGTAAAGCAAGCTGTATGGTCAATGACAACACACACAAAATTATATTCTGAAAGAAGACCACATGCTACAGTCAGTTTTCCTGCTGCTAAGAAAAGTGTAATTAAAACATAAAACTCAATATTCATCTGTATAGTATGTATAATGCAAATGAGAGCAATCACTTCTGGCATGTTATGCCATGTTGATGTTGTATGTTAAATGATAAATGTTAAAAGTTTTCCTGAGATGTGCTGGGGTTGACAGCCAATTCAATTTCAACCACATTAATTTGAAACAACCCAACAGTTGGTTCCCAGGCAAACTGGTTAACGGACTTGCTGTGACATCACAAGTCCTGTAGCAAAATGAGAACTAGTAGCTATTTTTGACAGTGTTCTGAAATATACTTAAAGGGACATTAAACCCCAATTTTTTATTTCATGATTCAGATAGAGAAAACAATTTTAAATAGAATTCCAGTTTACTTCTATTATCTAATTTGCTTCATTCTTTAGATATCCTTTGTTGAAGAAATAGCAAAGCACATGGGTGAGCCAATCACACGAGGCATCCATGTGCAGCCACCAATCAGCAGCTACTGAGCCTATCTAGATATGCTTTTCAGCAACTAATATCAAGAGAATTAAGCAAATTACATAATAGAAGTAAATTAGAAAGTTGTTTACCATTGCATGCGCTATCTAAATTATGATAGAGAAAGGGACATTTCTTATGAAAGAAATGTCCCTTTAAAGTGTAATTCCAAAAATAAATGTGAACTTCCAAAAGAAAAAAACTGTACTGTATTTCCAAAAAAAAGAAAATTTTACGAATTTGTAATTATAGATGTGTTTTTTAAAAATCAAATAGTATTTCCAAAAAAAAAAAAAATTTGATTTGTATGTTACAATTTATGTACAATTCTAAAGAATCAGACATGTGCGTCTTTTTTACAGCAATCTTATTCCATAGATGTGAAGAGATAAGGACAGTGCAAGTTAGCCCTTACATAACATGTGCATAGATTTTGTCCATTAAGTTTTGCTACATTAAGCTTTGCACTTTCTATTTTGTATTTTAACGCATTTTGAATATGTATACCGCAGTGTTATTAGGATTGTGAAATTACATATTCTGATCATGCTTTGTAAATTTAAGAAATTATGATCAGACTGTATGGTTTACAAATTGAATTGCACTTTTTTTTTTTATGTGAATCAAGCCTCTCATTTTTAGAAAGTGGAGTGGATATATGGGAGTTCCCAGGGTGTGTGTCTCGTAATATTTTCTAAGCATTTTACACCTGCAAGTCTCACTGATTAATCTTGCCATCTTTGTGCAGGTGAGGTTTGCTCAAAATTCACATTACACTTATGTAACTGTCAGAAACAAATGCACACTAAACTAGAAGCAAATACAAGTTAAACTGTAGTAACATTTCAGTCGTATTTTCAGCAAACTAAGAATTTATTTAAGTTCCTGGTTCTTCCCTGTTAACCCCAGAAAGCCTCATTTAAGTGAGCTCTGATCTCTCTGATAATTCCAGGTTCCACCTTATGAGTTCAGCTCCTGTGAGGTCTCCACTATAATTTCTCTCCAAGATGGAATTTAATAATCAGACCCGCAGTACCTGCCTGGTTAAGAAGCCAACTATTTAAGTTGTGCCAATGAAGGTGTAATGGTTGTTCAGAGCAGATATACAGTTTCAGGATCTCAATACTGAAACTTATTCCTGACAATCATAGTAAATAAAGAAAATTAAGAGTAGAAAGCTATATCTATTTAAACTCTGAAATTAGGCTCTTATAAGATGAATAGACTTCATAGCAAAAAAAATCTAATGTTTAAAGTGATCTAAGTTTATAAGGAAAAATATATAATATGAGAAGAGCCTTTACATTTTAACCCCTTAATGACCACAATGTACCCTGTATGTCACTGGTCGTTAAGGGTTTTTTCCGGACATAATAGCACAAGTCTAGCAAGAACACGCTATTAATGCACTCCCTCCAGCAGGCTTTGTGGAATAGAGCAGTCTCAACGCTGGTGGCAAGACCGCGCTATAAAACAATCAAGTCCCAAAAAAAGGCCAACGACATACAGGGTACGTCGCTGGTCCTTAAGGGGTTAATAAATGTATGAACTAATGTAATTTCCCTAGTCTGAATTTTGGGGCATCTTTAAAGGACATAAAAGTGCAATAGGAAATCCTGTAATGCATTAGTTCCACGCAATAAGAGAATGCTCTACCACACAGTTATATGGGTATATTTATTAAGAGGCGAGCAGACATGATTGGCTACAGTGAATCATGTATGCTCGACCTCGCTAAATGCATACGCTGTCGGCATTTAACATTGCACAAGCATTTCTGGTAAAATACTTGTGCAATTCCGCCTCCTGTTCACTGTCAGCCAATTGGACACTAGTAGGGGCCAACAATCATCCAGATTGGATTGGATAGGGATGATTTCAAGCCGCCATCTAAAAGGTGGAGGCAAAGTTAAGGATCTGTGGTCTTACGACCGCTGCTTCTTAACTTCCGTTTCAGGCGGACCTGAAACGATGGGGCTCCGAAGAAGCATCCATTGCTTAATAAATGGACCCCAAAAAGTCTGCTCTGAACTAGCAATGAATTTC
The DNA here is from genome assembly GCF_027579735.1 of Bombina bombina. Classification (NCBI taxonomy): domain Eukaryota; kingdom Metazoa; phylum Chordata; class Amphibia; order Anura; family Bombinatoridae; genus Bombina; species Bombina bombina. The sequence goes on from NC_069508.1 coordinate 64,593,494, forward strand.
CAATCTTGAGCTAAATAGGGGGCAGTGAGCCAAACATGAACGACATTTGTACATCAGCCAACAGCTCCGGAGCAGAAGCGCATTGTCGATCAAGATTTGACTTTATCTAGGTGTTAAACTACTTTGCAGTGTTAAAACTTTGCTTTCTGCAGCCAACAGTGCAATAAGAAAATGTTCTAAAGTGTGTCCCTTTTATTAAAGAATGACCAGATGAAAATGAATCATTTCTCTATTTTCTCTGATAATAAAATAAAGGAAAGATTTTTTTGTTAAGTGGTTTTTCTGTATTAATATAAATTTTGGTTACATAAGTAATTGAGAGATTAAATAACAGTTTTGAACCATATTGAATTTATAATCATAAACTTCCATCTGTCTTGTCTTATTATTCCCATGATGGTTATTATAAAAGCACAGACTGTGACTTAAAGTGGTTTTCACAGAAGGTGCCAGCCCCCACAGCTTTCCCTGATTTACAGGCAACCCACATGCCCACGCCTGTAAAGCTATATCTTTGTTGTTTTGATATTTTTTTAAATAAATAGGTATTTTCTACTTAATTAAAATACAATTCTTAATTTTTTTCTTTAAAGCAGGATTGCCCAACCTAAGGACCCCAATATGCCTCCCCTTGTGTCATATTGTACAATATTTCAGTACATTTACATATTTATAGTACACCAGTTCCAATTCGAAATAAGAAATTTATTTCTGGTTCTAACAATTCTTTTTCAAAAGAATTGTCTTGTTGAAGTTTCTTCCTGCAGAAGTATACATTATTGATTTAATTATAAAAATGTCTACAATTTGATCAGCAGCCTTGCAAACAAGACCGATATTATGATATCCAAACTATGGCCTGTGGGGCCAATCCAGCCCACCAGGAGTTTTTGTATGGCCCTTTAGCAGAAAACAGGCATTGGTAAAAAAATGTTTTTATCAAAAAGCAGTTCTCCTTGCTTCTCTTTATGGTAACTAAACAGGTATAAATAAATTATTTTGAACCTATTTTCCTATAAATATATTTAAGTAAAAACAACTTATTTTATATTGAGTCATTATCTTTAGCATAAGTATCAGTATAATGTCTAACAGTGCAACTCTTGGCAGGGCCCTCTACCCATTTGATCCCTATAATTGTTTTGTTGTGCTCTGCATTTGTTTATAGCGCTGCAGAATCTGTTGGCGCTCTACAAATAACCGATAATAATAATAATAGTCATGTGGCCTTCAGCTAATCCCATCAATAGTAGTTGGCCCTTCATACAAAAACATAAGAACAACCCCTATTCTAGACAATAGATGAGTAAGGCAGACAGACGAAATTTATTAGATGTGACCTTCAAGCAATATATTTTTAACTTATGGAAGTAAGAAAACATAATTTATGTAAGAACTTACCTGATAAATTCATTTCTTTCATATTGGCAAGAGTCCATGAGCTAGTGAGATATGGGATATACAATCCTACCAGGAGGGGCAAAGTTTCCCAAACCTCAAAATGCCTATAAATACACCCCTCACCACACCCACAATTAAGTTTAACGAATAGCCAAGCAGTGGGGTGATAAAGAAAGGAGTAGAAAGCATCAAAGGAAATTTGGAAATAATTGTGCTTTATACAAAAAATCATAACCACCATAAAAAAGGGGTGGGCCTCATGGACTCTTGCCAACATGAAAGAAATGAATTTATCAGGTAAGTTCTTACAAACATTATTTTTTCTTTCATGTAATTGGCAAGAGTCCATGAGCTAGTGACGTATGGAATAGCAATACCCAAGATGTGGATCTGCACTCAAGAGTCACTAGAGAGGGAGGGAATAAAATAAAAACAGACATTTTCCGCTGAAAAAATTAATCCATAACCCAAAAAATAAGTTTATTTTCATAATTGAAAGAAAAAAACTTAAATCAAAAGCAGAAGAATCAAAATGAAACCGCTGCCTGAAGAACTTTACTACCAAAAACTGCTTCCGAAGAAGCAAATACATAAAAATGGTATAATTTAGTAAATGTATGCAAAGAGGACCAAGTTGCTGCTTTGCAAATCTGATCAACTGAAGCTTCATTCTTAAAAGCCCACAAAGTGGAGACTGATCTAGTAGAATGAGCTGTAATCCTCTGAGGCGGGGCCTGACCCAACTCCAAATAAGCTTGAAGAATCAAAAGTTTCAACCAAGAAGCTAAGGAAATAGCAGAAACCTTCTGACCTTTCTTAGGACCAGAAAATAAAACAAATAGACTGGAAGTCTTCCTGAAATCTTTAGTAGCTTCCACATAATATTTCAAAGCTCTTACCACATCCAAAGAATGTAAGGATCTTTCCAAAGAATTCTTAGGATTAGGACACAAGGAAGGGACAACAGTTTCTCTATTAATGTTGTTAGAATTCACAACCTTAGGTAAAAATTGAAAAGAAGTCCGCTAAACTGCCTTATCCTGATGAAAAATCAGAAAAGGAGACTCACAAGAAAGAGCAGATAGCTCAGAAACTCTTCTAGCAGAAGAGATGGCCAAAGGAACAACACTTTCCAAGAAAGTAGTTTAATGTCCAAAGAATGCATAGGTTCAAATGGAGGAGCCTGTAAAGCCTTCAGAACCAAATTAAGACTCCAAGGAGGAGAAATTGATTTAATGACAGGCTTAATATGAACTAAAGCCTGTACAAAACAGTGTATATCAGGAAGTAAAGCAATCTTTCTGTGAAATAAAACAGAAAGAGCGGAGATTTGTCCTTTCAAGGAACTTGCAGACAAACCCTTATCCAAACCATCCTGAAGAAACTGTAAAATTCTAGGAATTCTAAAAGAATGCCAGGAGAATTTATGAGAAGAACACCATGAAATGTAAGTCTTCCAAACTCTATAATAAATCTTTTTAGAGACAGATTTACAAGCTTGTAACATAGTATTAATCACTGAGTCAGAGAAACCTCTATGACTTAGTACTAAGCGTTCAATTTCCATACCTTCAAATTTAATGATTTGAGATCCTGATGGAAAAACGGACCTTGAGATATTAGGTCTGGCCGTAACGGAAGTGGCCAAGGTGGGCAACTGGACATCCGAACCAGATCCGCATACCAAAACCTGTGTGGCCATGCTGGTGCCACCAGCAACACAAATGATTGTTCCATGATGATTTTGGAGATCACTCTTGGAAGGAGAACTAGAGGCGGGAAAATGTAAGCAGGATGATAACACCAAGGAAGTGTCAGCGCATCCACTGCTTCCGCCTGAACATCCCTGGACCTGGACAGGTATCTGGGAAGTTTCTTGTTTAGATGAGAGGCCATGAGATCTATCTCTGGAAGACCCCACATCTGAACAATCTGAGAAAAAACATCTGGATGGAGAGACCACTCCCGTGGATGTAAAGTCTGGCGGCTGAGATAATCCACCTCCCAATTGTCTATACCTGGGATATGCACCACAGAGATTAGACAGGAGCTGGATTCCGCCCAAGCAGGTATCCGAGATACTTCTTTCATAGCTTGGGGTCTGTGAGTCCCACCCTGATGATTGACATATGCCACTGTTGTGATATTGTCTGTCTGAAAACAAATGAATGGTTCTCTCTTTAACAGAGGCCAAAATTGAAGAGCTCTGAGAATTGCACAGAGTTCAAAAATATTTATTGATAATCTCGCCTCTTGAGATTTCCAAAACCCTTGTGCTGTCAGAGATCCCCAAACAGCTCCCCAACCTGAAAGACTTGCATCTGTTATGATCACAGTTCAGGTTGGCCGAACAAAAGAAGCCCCTTGAACTAAACGATAGTGATCTATCCACCATGTCAGAGAGTGTCGTACATTGGGATTTAAGGATATTAATTGTGATATCTTTGTATAATCCCTGCACCATTGATTCAGCATACAAATCTGTAGAGGTCTCATGTGAAAACGAGCAAAGGGGATCGCGTCCGATGCTGCAGTCATGAGATCTAAAACTTCCATGCACTGAAGGGAATGATTGAGACTGAAGGTGCCGGCAGGCTGCAACCAATTTTAAACGTCTCTTGTCTGTTAGAGACAGAGTCATGGACACTGAATCTGGAAGCCTAAAAAGGTGACCCTTGTCTGAGGAATCAAGAAACTTTTTGGTAAATTGATCCTCCAACCATGTTTCCGAAGAAACAACACTAGTTGATTTGTGTGAGATTCTGCAGTACGTAAAGACTGAGCTAGTACCAAGATAGTGTCCAAATAAGGAAACACTGCAATACCCTGTTCTCTGATTACAGAGAGTAGGGCACCCAGAACCTTTGAAAAGATTCTTGGAGCTGTTGCTAGACCAAATGGAAGAGCAACAAATTGGTAATGCTTGTCTAGAAAAGAGAATCTCAGGAACCGATAATGTTCTGGATGAATCGGAATATGAAGGTATGCATCCTGCAAGTCTATTGTGGACATATAATGTCCTTGCTGAACAAAAGGCAGAATAGTCCTTATAGTCACCATCTTGAAAGTTGGTACTTTTACATAATGATTAAAAAAATTCAGATCCAGAACTGGTCTGAATAAATTTTCCTTCTTTGGGACAATGAATAGATTTGAATAAAACCCCAAACCTTGTTCCAGAAGAGGAACTGGCAGGATTACCCCTGAAGACTCCAGGTCTGAAACACACTTCAGGAAAGCCTGAGCTTTTACTGGATTTGCTGGGATACGCGAGAGAAAAAACATAATTTATGTAAGAACTTACCTGATAAATTCATTTCTTTCATATTAGCAAGAGTCCATGAGCTAGTGACGTATGGGATATACATTCCTACCAGGAGGGGCAAAGTTTCCCAAACCTTAAAATGCCTATAAATACACCCCTCACCACACCCACAATTCAGTTTAACGAATAGCCAAGAAGTGGGGTGATAAGAAAGGAGCGAAAGCATCAAAAATAAGGAATTGGAATAATTGTGCTTTATACAAAAAAAATCATAACCACCACAAAAAAGGGTGGGCCTCATGGACTCTTGCTAATATGGAAGAAATGAATTTATCAGGTAAGTTCTTACATAAATTATGTTTTCTTTCATGTAATTAGCAAGAGTCCATGAGCTAGTGACGTATGGGATAGCAGATACCCAAGATGTGGAACTTCCACGCAAGAGTCACTAGAGAGGGAGGGATGAAATAAAGACAGCCAATTCCGCTGAAAAAGATCCACAACCCAAATCAAAAAAATGAAATAATAAGCAGAAGAATCAAACTGAAAAAGCTGCCTGAAGTACTTTTCTACCAAAAACTGCTTCTGAAGAAGACAAAACATCAAAATGGTAGAATTTAGTAAAAGTATGCAAAGAAGACCAAGTCGTTGCTTTGCAAATCTGATCAACAGAAGCTTAATTCTTAAAAGTCCAGGAAGTAGAAACTGACCTAGTAGAATGAGCTGTAATCCTCTGAGGCGGAGATTAACCCGACTCCAAATAAGCAAGATGAATCAAAAAGCTTAACCAAGATGCCAAAGAAATGGCAGAAGCCTTCTGACCTTTCCTAAAACCAGAAAAGATAACAAATAGACTAGAAGTCTTTCTGAAATCTGAATAGCTTCAACATAATTTCAGAACTCTTACCACATCCAAAGAATGTAAGAATCTCTCCAAAGAATTCTTAGTATTAGGACACAAGGAAGGGACAATAATTCCTCTACTAATGATGTTAAAATTCACAACTTTAGGTAAAAATTGAAAAGAAGAAAGCAAAACCACCTTATCCTGATAAAAAATCAGAAAAAGGAGACTCACAAGAAAGAACAGATAATTCAAAGAACTGTCCTAGCTGAAGAGATGTCTAAAGGAACAATACTTTCCATGAAAGTAATTTAAATGTCCAAAGAAAGCATATGCTCAGACGGAAGAGCCTGTAAAGCCCTCAGAACCAAATTAAGACTCCAAGGAGGAGAAATTGGCTTAAATGACAGACTTGATACGAACCAAAGCCTGAACAAAACGATGAATAACAGAAAGATTAGCAAATTTTTCTATGAAAACAGCACATAAAAAGCAGAGATTTGTCCTTGCAAAGAACTTGCAGACAAAAATCCTTATCTAAACCATCCTGAAGAAAACTATAAAAACCTAGGAATTCTAAAAGAATGCCAAGAGAATTTATGAAAAGAGCATCAAGAGATGAAAATCTTTCAAACTCGATAACAAATCTTACTAGAGACAGATTAACGAGCCTGCAACATAGTATTAATCACGGAGTCAAAGAATTTCTATGACTAAGTACTAAGCGTTAAAACTCCATACCATCAAATTAATAATTTGAGTTCCTGATGGAAAAAATGAATGTTAAGATATAGGGTCTGGCCTTAATGGAAGAGACCAAGATTGGCAACTGGACATCCGAACAAGAACCATATACCAAAACCTGTGCGGCCATGCTGGAACCACTAGCAACACAAAAGATTGCTCCCTGATGATTTTGAAAATCACTCTAAAAAGAAGAACCAGAGGCGAAAAAATATAGGCAGATTGATAACTCCATGAAAGTGTCAATGCATACACTGCTTCCGTCAGAGGATCCCTGGACCTGAATAGGCCCCTGGGAAGTTCCTTGTTTAGATGAGATGCCATCAGATCTGTTTCTGGAAGCCCACACATCTGAACAATTTGAAAAAAAAAACAAACATCTAGATAAAGACCATTCTCCCGGATGTAAAGCTTGATTGACAGATAATCCGTTTCCCAATTGTCTATACCTGGGAAATGGACAGCAGAAATTAGACAGGAGCTGGATTTAGTCCAAGCAAGTATCCGAGATACTTCTTTCACAGACTAAGGACTGAGAGTCTCACCCTGATGATTGACATACGCCACAGTTGTGACATTGTCTGTCTGAAAAACAATAAACGTCTCTTTCTTCAAAAAGAAGCCAAAACTGAAGAACTCTGAAAAATGCACGGAGTTCCAAAATATCGATTGATAATCTCGCCTCCTGAGATTTCCAAACCCCTTGTGCTGACAGAGATCCCCAGACAGCCTTCCAACCTAAAAGACTCGCATCTGTAGTGATCATGGTCCAGGTTGAATGAACCGAAGAGACCCGTAGAACTATATGAAGGTGATCTAACCACCAAATCAAAGATAGTTGAACATTGGGATTCAAAGATATAAAAAAGTGATATCCTAGAATCCCTGCACCATTAATTCAGTATAAAAAACTGAAAAGGTTTCTTATGAAAATGAGCAAAGGGAATCGAATCCAATGCTGCATTCATAATACCAAAAACTTCCATGCATATAGCAACTGAAGGAAATAATAGAGACTGAAGGTTCCGACAAACGAAACCCAATAAAATTGTCACTTGTCTTCTAGAGAAAAATACATAGACACAATCTATCTGGAAACCTAAAAAAGGTGACCCTTGTCTGAGGAATCAAAGAGCTTTTGATAAAAATCCTCTAACCATGTCTTGAAGAAACAACAAAAGTTGAATCGTATGAGATTCCGCAGAACGAAAAAGACTGAGCCAGTACCACAAGACCGTCCAAATAAGGAAACACTGAGAACCTTGAAAAGATTCTTAGAGCTGTCGCTAGACCAGAAGGAAAAGCAACAAATTGGTAATGCTTGTCAAAAAAAGAGAATCTCAGAAAATGAAAATAATCTGAATGAAAACAGAAAATGAAGATATGCATCTATTGTATCGATTGTGAACAAAAAATGCCATTACTGACCAAAAAGGCAGAATAGACCATATAAACTCCATTCTAAAAGATGGTATACTTATATGACAATTCAAATTCAAAAAGATTTTCTGTTTTTGAAATAATGAATAGTTTTGAATAAAACCCCCAAATCCTGTTCCTAAAAAGGGACTGGTATAAATACCCCAGAAAACTCCAGGTCTGAGCAGCGCCTTGAGCCCCAACGGGTAACCAGCCACGCTTCACAAGTACCCAATACATATAGGACTGAAACACACTTCAGGAAAGTGTGAGCCTTACTGGAATAGCTGGAATATGTTAGAGAGAGAAAAAATACTTCTCACAGACGGTTTTACTCTGAATCCTATTCTGTATCCAAATCTAAGAAGTTTGGACCGAATTGAACCAAACAAATTTATTAAGAAAGTCTTAACCTGCCCCTTACCAGCTAAGCTGGAATAAGAACTGCACCTAAATGCAAATTTGGGGAGCTGACTTTGATTTTAAAAATGGCTTAAATTGAATGAAGAAAACTTCCAATTGTAAATATGTTACTTGGGGAAGAATTAGAATTCCGTTCCTTAGTAAGAAAAAAAGCTTAATATTTAGTTTTAGAACTCAATCTTGCAGCCCAGAGTAACAGTTGAGGAATTGAATCCAATTGTGAACCAAATAATTGATTACCTTGGAAAAAAAAGAAATATGGAATTTAGAAATCAAATTAGCATTCCAAGATTGAAATCATAAAGTTCTTCTAGCTAAAATAGCTAAAGACATAGATTAAACCTCATTTGCGAAAATATAAAAAAAATGACGACACAAATGAAATTATTAGCATGTTGATCAACTTAACAATGCTAAACAAATCATAATCCGATACTTGTTGCACTAAAGTATCCAACCAGAAAGCTGAAGCAGTTGCAACATCAGCCAAATAAATTACAGGTCTAAGAAAAGTACCTGAAAATAAATAATTTTCCTTAAATAAGATACAAGTTCCCAAGGAAAAAAATAAGTACTATCTGCTAAAGGAATAGTAGTATGTTAGCAAGAGTAGAGATAGTCCCATTAACTTGGGGGATCTTCCTCAAAACTTAAAACTAACTGCTGGCAAAGGATACAATTAAAAACCTTAAAGAAGGAATAAAAGAAATTCCCGGCCTATTCCATTCCCTATTATCAGGAACTGGAAAAAACCTCTGAAGAAACCACAGAAGGTTAATAAGCAGAATTTAAATGTTAGCTAGTCTTAATCAAAAGAACTAGTTACTTCAATATCCAAAATAATCAACACCTTTTCAACAAAAAAACGAATGTACTCTATTTAAAAATAAAAAAGTAGATTTGTTAGTGTCAATATCTGATGAAGAATATTCTGAGTGAGAAAACACACCATCAGAGAAGGATAATTCAGTATGTTGTTGGTCATTTGAAACTTCATCAACTAAATGAGAAGTTTTAAAAAAGACCTAAAAATTTTATTAGAAGGCGGGATAGCAGACAAAGCCTTTATACTAGAATCAGAAAAATATTCTTATAAATTCCTAAATATATCTTGTACATAAGATGTAAAAAGAATAGCAATAGATAATGCATAAATACTAATGGACTCTGCATGTAAAAGTTTATCATAAAAACGTATTACAAACCATAGCTAAATATAAACATTCATAACATTAAAATAAATGAACTTAGCTTTGGTAGGACTGATATCAGTCATCAGGAATTCCTCAGTATTTTCTGATACAGGAACAGCTTTGAAATATCTTGCAATATGTAATAGGAAAAAAACAACATATAAAGCAAAATTATCAAATTCCTTAAATGACAGTTTCAGGAATGGGAAAAAATGCAAAACAAACAAGCCTCTAGCAACCAGAAGCAACAAAAAAGTGAGACTGAAATAATGTGAAAAAAATGGTGCCTAGTGTGATGCCTACATTTTTTGGTGCAAAGTAAGACGCCCACATTATTTGGCGCCAAGTATGACGCCCATATTTTTTGGCGCCAAAAATTACGCCCACATTTTTTGGCGCAAAAAAACGTCTGTAACACACATGCGTCAAAAAATGACTCAACCATGTGTAAACTTCCGGCGTCAACTATGGCACCGGAAATGACAAAATTTTGCGGCAAAAAAAATTTGTGCCAAAAATGACGCAATAAATTGAAGCATTTTCTGCCCCCGCGAGCCTAACAGCCCGCAGGGAAAAAAGTCAATTTGAAAATTTTTGAAGGTAAGAAAAAATATTTATTCATATGCATTTCCCAAAATAATTAAACTGACAGTCTGAAAGAAGGAATACTGATTAACCGGAATCATGGCAAATATAAGTTTAAAACATATATTTAGAACTTTACATATAAAGTGCCCAACCATAGCTTTGAGTGTCATAAATAGAAATAAGATTTACTTACCCCAAGACACTCATCTACATATAGTAGATAGCCAAACCAGTACTGAAACGAGAATCAGTAGAGGTAATGGTATATAAGAGTATATCGTCGATCCGAAAAAGGGAGGTAAGAGATGAATCTCTACGACAGATAACAGAGAACCTATGAAATAGATCCCCTAGAGGAAGACCATTGTATTCAAATAGACAATACTCTCTTCACATCCCTCTGACATTCACTGCACTCTGAGAGGAAAACCGTGCTTCAGCCTGCTGTGAAGCGCATATCAACGTAGAATCTAGCACAAACTTCACCACCTCCATGGGAGGCAAAGTTTGTAAAACTGAATTGTGGGTGTGGTGAGGGGTGTATTTATAGGCATTTTAAGGTTTGGGAAACTTTGCCCCTCCTGGTAGGAATGTATATCCCATACGTCACTAGCTCATGGACTCTTGCTAATTACATGATAGAAAAATCTTCTCACAGGAGGTCTTACTCTGAATCCTATTCAATACCCTTGAGACACAATGCTCTGAATCCATTGATTTTGGACAGATTTTATCCAAATATCCTTGAAATCTGCCCCCTACCAGCTGAGCTGGAATGAGGGCCGCACCTTCATGCGGACTTAGGGGCTCACTTTGGTTTCCTAAGTGGCTTGGATTTATTCCAATTTGAGGAAGGCTTCCAATTGGAAGCAGATTCCTTGGGGGAAGGATTGAGTTTTTGTTCCTTATTTTGACGAAAGGAACGAAAACGATTAGAAGCCTTAGATTTACCCTTAGGTTTTTTATCCTGAGGCAGAAAAATTCCCTTTCCCCCAGTGACAGTTGAAATAATAAAATCCAACTGAGAACCAAATAAATTATTACCTTGGAAAGAAAGAGATAGTAATCTAGATTTAGAGGTCATATCAGCATTCCAAGATTTAAGCCACAAAGCTCTTCTAGCTAATATAGCTAAAGACATGGATCTAACATCAATTTTGATAATATCAAAAATAGCATCACAAATAAAATGATTAGCATATTGCAGTAAGCGAATAATGCTAGATAAGTCAGAATCCAAATCCTGTTGCGCTAAATTCTCCAACCAGAAAGTTGATGCAGCCGCAACATCAGCCAAAGAAATTGCAGGTCTGAGAAGATGACCGGAATATAAATAGGCCTTCCTTAGATAAGATTCAAGCTTCCTATCTAAAGGATCCTTAAAGAGAGTAGTATCTTCCATAGGAATAGTGGTACGTTTAGCAAGAGTAGAAATAGCCCCATCAACTTTGGGGATTTTTTCCCAAAACTCTATAGATTTTGCTGGTAAAGGATACAATTTTTTTAAACCTTGAAGAAGGAATAAAAGAAGTACCTGGCTTATTCCATTCCTTAGAAATCATATCAGAAATAGCCTCAGGAATAGGAAAACCCCCTGGAAAAACCACAGGAGGTTTAAAAACAGCATTTAAACGTTTATTAGACTGAACGTCAAGAGGACTGGTTACCTCAATATCCAAAGTAAATTAACACTTCTTTTAATAAAGAACGCATATACTCTATTTTAAATAAATAAGTAGATTTGTCAGTGTCAATGTCTGAGGAAGGATCTTCTGTATCAGATAGATCCTCATCAGAAGAGGATAAATTATTATGTTGTTGGTCATTTGAAATTTCATCAACTAAATGAGAAGTTTTAAAAGACCTTTTACGTTTATTAGAAGGTGGAAATGCAGACAAAGCCTTCAGGATAGAATCAGAAACAAATTCTTTAAAATTTACAGGTATATCATGCACATTAGAAGTTGAAGGAACTGCAACTGGCAATGTACTATTACTAATGGATACACTATCTGCATGTAAAAGTTTATCATGACAACTATTACAAATGACATTCGGTGAAATAATTTCTACAATTTTACAACAAATGCATTTAGCTTTGGTAGAACCGATGTCAGGCAGCAATGTTCCAGCAGAAACTTCTGAGGCAGGATCAGATTGAGACATCTTGCTCAATGTAAGAGAAAAAAACAACATATAAAGCAAAATTATCTATATCCTTATATGATAGTTTCAGGAATGGGAAAAAAATGCAAATAGCATAGCCCTCTGATAGAGAAAAAAGCAAGAGGCAAACATCAATGGGGTATTGAAATAATGAAAAAAATCTGGCACCAAGTATGACGCACAACGTAACAAACTTTTTTGGCGTCAAAAATATAACCGGAAATGACACACTCACGTCACTAATGACGCAGCCGTGTGAAAGGTCTCGGCGTCAAGTATGACGCCGGAAATGATGAAGTTGCGTCAGACGTATTTTTTCGTGCCAAAAATATTTTCAGTTCAAGAATGACGCAATAAAGTTTAGCATTTGACGCACCTGCGGGCCTAATACCGCCCGCAATTTGCAAGAAAAAAAAAAAAACTAAACCCCAGGTAAGAAATAAATTTCTTTTTTAAAAAATGTTTATATTCCCCAAATATGAAACTGACAGTCTGCAGAAGGAAATACATGAACCTGACTCATGGCAAATATAAGTACAATACATATATTTAGAACTTTATATAAATGCATAAAGTGCCAAACCATAGCTGAGGTGTCTTAAGAAATAAAAAACCTACTTACCAAAAGACACCCATCCACATATAGCAGAAAGCCAAACCAGTACTAAAGCAGTTATTAGTAGAGGTAATGGTAAATTGAGAGTATATCGTCGATCTGAAAAGGGAGGTAGAAGATGAATCTCTACGACCGATAACAGAGAACCTATGAAAAAGACCCCTGTTAGGGAAATCATCGTATTCAATAAGTGATACTCCCTTCACGTCCCTCTGACATTTGCTGTACACTGAGAGGAATCGGGCTTCAACAATGCTGAGAAGCGCATATCAACATAGAAATCTTAGCACAAACTTACTTCACCACCTCCATAGGAGGCAAAGTTTGTAAAACTGAATTGAGGGTGTGGTGAGGGGTGTATTTATAGGCATTTTGAGGTTTGGGAAACTTTGCCCCTCCTGGTAGGATTGTATATCCCATACGTCACTAGCTCATAGACTCTTGCCAATTACATGAAAGAAACTTGGTTTTACTGGATGTGGTGCATGCGTTTTTTTTCATTTGAAGATTAGAGAAGTTAATGCCATAGAGTGTGCTATTAATGGTACGTTTTCTGAAATGAGGTCTGAGCTTAGTGGAGGCCAGGTGCTCTAAGGTTAGTGCAATGAATGTCTATGCTGGTAATACTTATGGGCCTTACCATGGGACATATGCTAAGGATAGTGCTACATGAAATGACAGCATCGAAAGAGGCTTTGCAGCAGAATTAGTTTCAAAACTAGCACAGATGTTGTAAAAGGTATGTTATGGGGTCATGGGTCATTCTGTGCTTGGTTATTCTGTCATGAATATCTTGGCATTCCTCTTCCTGCTCTGTCTACCATGGTTTGTCCGTTGCATGTTATCTGGACACTGCTACTTGCCTGCTCCTCTGTTTTGTTAATTGTCTTCATAACCTGTTAATTGACTCTTGAAACTATTAGATTTCGACTGCTCCATTTGCTTTGTTCTCTGGTTCCCTTTGACTCTACTGGTTCCTAACCCTGGCATGAACATTGACTACACTTCTGTGTATGCCTCCTTGTCATCTACAGCATTCCTGTCCTTCTGGAAGCTACAGCTCAGTCCTGTACCTGGCCTGTGCCACATCTCATGCACGATTCGCTCCAACATTTAAACAAGGTAACTTTTTGTTTAACCTTATATAAATAACCAATCCATTATGCATCCATGGGAGATGGCGATTATCATCAGTTCATTATCTAAGCAACTTACTTCCTTAACTCACACTAGGCAAGATCTGCAGGCCTTACATCTGAATGTGTTGCAAATAGTTCAAGGACTACAGTATCAATGGCTGTGGGATCATTGCAATCCCATCTGCTCTAGCAACATTGGCTTCTGTTGGGTGTAGCCAGTCTTCTTCTGCAGGATCATAACAGATGGGATTTTTGGCTTACCCAGAACCCAACGTTCTTCAGTTTGAAAAAAAAAGTCAGTAGCTTCAAACCTTCTTAACTGCCTGTTATTTGTTTCTGTTAACTTTGTTAAATTGCTAGATTTTGAGTGGAGAGGTTCGAGCTTTAAAACCACTAGAATTTGCACTCGTATTACGAGTTGAAAGTAAAAAGTTTGAGCTATTGTGTTCGCAAAGTCTTTAATGCAAAATCACTTTCCCCCATAGACTTCAATGGAGACAACAACAAAAACACCAACAAGTCGTGCAAACAGGATCACAGTTATTTAAAAGCGCAGCATAAGATAATATTGCACAATCCAATGTTCTGTACCTAGCAGAATATGTTCTGTTTATTCATAAAGAGAAATATATGTTTGCAGAAATTATATAGATATAGAAAGATATAGATATATACAGATATATCTATTTAAAAATACTTAGAACATATTCCCCTATGTGAAGAACATTGGAGTGTGAAATATTTACAGTAAATACTGTCATGAGATGCAGGACACAGCATAGAAGGTACAACGCTATTTTATTGCAGGAGCATCAAAGTATACAGCTTGCACAACACATCTAACTCAGTAAGTGCAACATAGACAAAAACGACTAAGCCCTGCCCCCATCCGACCCTAAGCCCTGCCCCCATGACGTCACCTCCCACTCATCACATCCTCCCCCTTTACAAAGGACAACGCATACATTTTTTTTTTTTTAAGAATACATTAAATAACAAGGAATACAAGAAGCATACAAAAATAGTTTTGTTTAGTATACAACAAATAACAAGCTAAAGAGAATATATATAGCAACAAGAAATACAATCCTGACTTGAACATCGGGATAGACTGCCCTAGTCCACAATGACCATGGGATTATTCTGCCCATTCTTCCGGTCACTGCTCTAACTAGTGCTAATCTCGATGTTAGGCTGGAAGTTTCACCACTCTTCCACTTGATGTCATTTTACATGAACTGTCCTTTGATACAGAAGAAGGTGATTGAGAGTCTGCTGGAAGCAAAGACGTATCCCCGCTGTGATCTTGCGGAGGGGAAGGCACCCCATTTTAAAACAGGGGATCCCACCGGCGGTGGCTCTGAGGCATCCAGTCCCAAACTCTCAGGTACTGGCTGAAAATGTCTTCTATTTCAACGTGTGACTGTCCCTCCATCAGTAAGGACTACATAAGACCTTGGTTCTGGAGAGCATCCAATTACCGTAGCAGGCGTCTTCCATTTCTTCTCATCATCCAGTTTAACTCTGACACTTTGTGAGTCCATTGCAGGAGCTGAATGTGGGGCAAACTGTTTTCTGTCGTAGAAGAATCGATAACCCCTTTTGCTTCTTCATCCCTCCTAGGGACCTTGTCCCGAGGAGCAGAGCTGGTTGGCTCGAAGACACCCACAGAGGGTAAAGTGGTGCAAATCTGATGTCCTAGCATCATCTGTGCCAGGCTAAAACTCATGGCTTGGATGGGAGTCGCCCTATAGGCCAAGAGAGCTAGGTACGGCTCAGATTGCTTCAAAATTAACTTTGTTGTTTGAACTGCTCTTTCAGCCATTCCATTGGCCTGCAAGTAATGTGGACTTGATGTAGAATGGACAAAATCATATAATTGCTGAAAGAACTGAACTCCATGGAAGCAAACTGCATTCCGTTATCACTCAGTAACTCCATTGGTATGCCCTACTGGGAGAACAAACTACTGAGACAAGTGATAATGGCTTGACTGGTGATCTCATTCAAGGGTGCAATCTCCAAATACAGGGAATAGTAGTTAATCATGACTAGGTACTTTTTCCCAGTGCAGTTCACACAAATCAGCAGCTATTTTCTGCCATGGGCCTGCTGGCAGCGGAGTAGAAATCAAAGGCTCCCTTCTCTGAGTAGGCCGGCGTTCCCGGCAAATGGCACATTTTGACAAGTGGCTTGCAATGTCGGAACTGATCCCAGGCCACCATACTGCTGTAGCTGCCCTTTCTCTGCACTTCGTAATGCCCAAGTGGCCATCATGAATCCTGCTTAACATTTCCTGCCGCATGCTAACAGGAATAACAATGTGGTCCTGGAACAGCACCAACCCATCCAGCTCCATGAGCTGCAACCTCTCTGACTGGTAAGAACTTAAAGATATCCAGGCTGCCCAGCTCTCAGGCCAACCTTCTTTTATGTACTTAATAACTTCTTGAAGGTCTGTATCTAAACGTGTCTCCTTCCTTATTTGCTCAAGCTTCCCTGACGAAATGGATTTGGATGCCAGAACTGAATCCACATACACTTTCACATCTAATTCCGTTGAAGATTCTTCAGCAGCAGCCACTGGGATCCTGGAAAGTGTATCTGCCACTACCAGTTTCCCCGGCACATGCACTGCCTGAACGTTGAACCTAAGCAGCCTCATCAGAAGTCTCTGGCATCTTAGGGATGTTTTGTCAATACCATAGGAGTTGATTAGAGGGACTAGCGGTTTATGGTCAGTTTCCAGACAAAATTTCTCTAAACCCACTAGGTAACGCTGGCACTCTCTCAATTTTGGTGTATTGTGACTCAGCAGTCTTCAGTAGGCAATGGGGTGTAGTTTGTTCTCATTCTGCTGCAGGAGGGTGGCCCCTAACCCATAACTGCTTGCTTCAGCACTAACCACAGTCTTTTTAGAAGGGTCGTAGAACCCCAACACTGGGGCAGACCCCAACAGGGACTTGACCGGCACAAAAGCTTCTTCCTGTGAAGGTCCCCAGACCCAGGCAACATCTTTCTTCAACAACTCTGTTATAGGGTGTAGTACTGTGGATAAATCTGGAAGGAACCTGCCCACATAATTCACAAGGCCCAATATTTGTCTCAGCTCGTGTATATCAGAAGGACTTTTCATCTGTTCAATAGCAAGGATTTTATCAGGGTCCGGCTTGATGCCATCTTCATTGATGATATGCCCAAAGTAACATAACTTAGCCTTTCTAAAATGGCATTTCTCCTTATTTAAATTTCAGCCCGGACTCTCTAATGGTCTGTAGCACACAGCTCAATCGCTGATCATGTTCTTCCAATGTAGACCTATACACTAAAATGTCGTCCATGACAACCACCATGCCCTCGTAGTTCCTTAGGAAAGAACTTATCTCTCTTTGAAAGATATCAGGAGCAGAGGATATCCCAAAGGGGAGTCTGCAAAAGCAAAATGGACCTACTGGTGTAATGAAGTTAGTCAGTTTGCGGAACTTTGTATCTAGAGGTATCTGCCAGAAGCCGCTGGAAGCATCCAGTGTAGAGAAGAACTTCGCGCCCCAGCCAATTTTGAAGCTATGTCTTCAAGTGTCGGCAGCACATATCTCTCTCTCTTCACCACCTCATTCAGCCTTTTCAAGTCTACGCAGATGCGTACCTTCCCGTTTTTCTTTGCAACAGGCACAATGGGGGCACACCATTCAGTTGCTTTAACAACCTCTTCAATAACTCCCATATTCTTCATACGCAGAAGTTCCTTCTCCACTTGAGGCATGAGCGGGAATGGAATTCTACGAGGAGTGGTAATGCTGTATGGGACTGCGTCACCTTTAAGCAATATTCGGACTGGGTTGCAATTCAATAGGCCCAATTCACCAAACATGTTTTCCGAAATCTCATTCACTCTGGTGACCAGGCCCAAACCACAGGCTGCTTTTCTGCTCAATAGGTTGTTAACACACTGACCTCTAATCACATGTCCCCACATAGTGAATTTCCTCTGCTTGTACTCGCAGCTAGCAAGAAATTTCCCCGCACAATCGATGCGGCCACCAGGACTATGAACTTTTGTTGTAACTTTCGCCAGCTAAGGCTGTCGAGACAATTTTATGAATGCTGCAAGGGACATAAGTGATGTCTGCTCCCGTGTCAATCTTGAAGGAAACCTTGGCTCCCATTACAGTAAGGGTAACCCGCCAATCTTAATCTGAAAAAGACCGTTCAACAACAGACCCTACAAAGGACACTTCTTGACCCTCCTGGTCACTATCCATCTCCTTAATGTATTCAGTTTTACACAACACTTCAAAATGGTCCATTCGGTTACATTTTCTACATCTTTTATCTTTAGCAGGGCATATGACATTCTGATTATGGGTACGGTTACACGTCGCGCAGCGAGCATGCTGCGCCCATCCGCTTCTGGGTCTATCTGTTGCCCTTTGTCTACTGCTCACACTGTGCCTTTCACCTGCAGCTCTTCTGAACTGCTGCACTTCATCCACAATACTCTCAGACCTCAGATCAGCACTTTTGCTTTTTCACCAGTTCACTCTGGTGGGCCATCCTAATAGCCCCATCCAATGTTAATTCAGCCTCCAACTGTAGCTTCAGTGAGACCTCAGCATCTGCAATTCCTATGACTATTCTGTCTCTGATTTGCTCTTCTTTAGCAACACCAAACTCACAGAATTCAGCTAGTTCATACAGGCTGCGCACAAATGACTCCACAGATTCTCCCACACGCTGAGCACGTTTTTGAAAACAAGCTCTCTCATGAATTTATTTTGGGCATAAAGTGAGCACTGAGTTTGTTCATAACTATTTCAAAGTCAAATTCTTCCCCTTCTTGGAAAGTAAAGGCATTGAACACTGGCTCCACATCTTTCCCCATAGAGTATAAAGAGAATTAACTTGCACTTCACCACTCTCCTTGTCCAGCTTGGAAGCAATCCTGAAGCGCTGAAACCACCGACACAATGTGGGCCAAGCTGCAGGCTGAGAGAAATCAAAAGGCTCAGGTGGGGTAAACTTCGACATCGTCATTAATCAGGAAACAGAAGTGCAGGCAAGTACTTCTGACACCATGTCATGAGATGCAGGACACAGCATAGAAGGTACAACGCTATTTTATTGCAGAGCATCAAAGTATACAGCTTGTACAACACATCTAACTCAGTAAGTGCAACATAAACAATAATGACCTTAAGCCCCACCCCCATCCGGTGATGTCACCTCCCACTCTCTTCACAAATACTATGTAAATATTATGATTGTAACTGTACTTTTAATGTTTTTTTGATGGGGGGTTTTGTAACACTTTTTTTGAGCATGACATTTAACCAGAACTTGCAATAAACAATTTTTTTAAATTATTTTTATTAGTGTTATTATGAGTGTAACTGTTCATATATTTTTTATGTGTTTTGAGATACTTTTCTGACTTTTGTAACAGTTAACCAGAGCTCTGAAGTGATGGTAATCATTCTAGCGTAAATCGCAATTGTGCTCACGCGGTCACTTTTACTTTCAACTTTTAATACGGGCGTAATTTAACTTGTGCGCAAACAACTTCAAAAACCCAATGTCGCTCACTCACGCACAAACAATAGCGCTCCAATATATAGATATAGATAGATAGATAGATATTGTACCACAATACCATCAGATATACTGTATGTAGACATAGGTATTTATGAATAAAAAGAACATATTCTTGTTATGTGAAGACTTTTTACTTTCAACTTGTAATAAATAGCACTCCACTTGTAATCTAAATCTAGCCCTTCGTAAAGTGGTCCGCTAGCTATTTTCAATGTTATGTACTAAAATCTTTAAAAAAAATTTTATATATATATATATATATATATATATATATATATATATATATATATATATATATATATATATATATATATATATATATATATATATATATATATATATATATATATATAGGGAGTGAAGAATTATTAGGCAAGTTGTATTTTTGAGGATTAATTTTATTATTGAACAACAACCATGTTCTCAATGAACCCAAAAAACTCAATATCAAAGCTGAATAGTTTTGGGAGTAGTTTTTAGTTTGTTTTTAGTTATAGCTATTTTAGGGGGATATCTGTGTGTGCAGGTGACTATTACTGTGCATAATTATTAGGCAACTTAACAAAAAACAAATATATACCCATTTCAATTATTTATTTTTACCAGTGAAACCAATATAACATCTCAACATTCACAAATATACATTTCTGACATTCAAAAACAAAACAAAAACAAATCAGTGACCAATATAGCCACCTTTCTTTGCAAGGACACTCAAAAGCCTGCCATCCATGGATTCTGTCAGTGTTTTGATCTGTTCACCATCAACATTGCGTGCAGCAGCAACCACAGCCTCCCAGACACTGTTCAGAGAGGTGTACTGTTTTCCCTCCTTGTAAATCTCACATTTGATGATGGACCACAGGTTCTCAATGGGGTTCAGATCAGGTGAACAAGGAGGCCATGTCATTAGATTTTCTTCTTTTATACCCTTTCTTGCCAGCCACGCTGTGGAGTACTTGGACGCGTGTGATGGAGCATTGTCCTGCATGAAAATCATGTTTTTCTTGAAGGATGCAGACTTCTTCCTGTACCACTGCTTGAAGAAGGTGTCTTCCAGAAACTGGCAGTAGGACTGGGAGTTGAGCTTGACTCCATACTCAACCCGAAAAGGCCCCACAAGCTCATCTTTGATGATACCAGCCCAAACCAGTACTCCACCTCCACCTTGCTGGCTTCTGAGTCGGACTGGAGCTCTCTGCCCTTTACCAATCCAGCCACGGGCCCATCCATCTGGCCCATCAAGACTCACTCTCATTTCATCAGTCCATAAAACCTTAGAAAAATCAGTCTTGAGATATTTCTTGGCCCAGTCTTGACGTTTCAGCTTGTGTGTCTTGTTCAGTGGTGGTCGTCTTTCAGCCTTTCTTACCTTGGCCATGTCTCTGAGTATTGCACACCTTGTGCTTTTGGGCACTCCAGTGATGTTGCAGCTCTGAAATATGGCCAAACTGGTGGCAAGTGGCATCTTGGCAGCTGCACGCTTGACTTTTCTCAGTTCATGGGCAGTTATTTTGCGCCTTGGTTTTTCCACATGCTTCTTGCGACCCTGTTGACTATTTTGAATGAAACGCTTGATTGTTCGATGATCACGCTTCAGAAGCTTTGCAATTTTAAGAGTGCTGCATCCCTCTGCAAGATATCTCACTATTTTTGACTTTTCTGAGCCTGTCAAGTCCTTCTTTTGACCCATTTTGCCAAAGGAAAGGAAGTTGCCTAATAATTATGCACACCTGATATAGGGTGTTGATGTCATTAGACCACACCCCTTCTCATTACAGAGATGCACATCACCTAATATGCTTAATTGGTAGTAGGCTTTCGAGCCTATACAGCTTGGAGTAAGACAACATGCATAAAGAGGATGATGTGGTCAAAATACTCATTTGCCTAATAATTCTGCACTCCCTGTATATATACATATATATATATATATATATATATATATATATATATATATATATATACACATATATACACACACACATACACACATACATAGTCTTTTTTATTGTTTTTTTTGTTGGTCTTCTGACATGTTATGAAAAATAAATATATTAATGCTATTTCTGCTAAAAAGATAAAACAATTGTATGCATTCTCACTGAAATTTGATTCACAATTAGTGTTGAAATGTAGCTAGCAAAAAATAAATAAATTAAAAGCTGTTTATTGTTATTTGAAACTAACAGGAAGTGTGTGCCTTAAAGGGGCAGTAAACCTAGAAAATAATGTTATATAATTCTACACATAGTGCAGAATTATAACACATTATCTTAGCCAAACTTTATATAATATAATATTGCCAGTAAAATTTGATTTAAAAAAAAAAAAAAAAAAAAAAAAAAAGAGGGTTTTTCAGACCGCCACTCTTGCTCTACTGAGCGTGTCTGGTTTTCCCTGAGCGCATCTGGGCAGCTGTCTAGTCACAGCCCGGGCCGATTGCGCCATTACACTCAATGCAGCTCGCTCCTGCTATCAGACAGAGCAGGAGCGAGCTGCATTGAGTGTAATGGCGCAATCGGCCCGGGCTGTGACTAGACAGCTGCCCAGATGCGCTCAGGGGGAAAACCAGACCCGCTCAGTAGAGCAAGAGCGGCAGTCTGAAAAACCCACTTTTTTTTAATCAAATTTCACTGGCAATATTATATTATATAAAGTTTGGCTAAGATAATGTTATATAATTCTGCACTATGTGTAGAATTATATAACATTATTTTCTAGGTTTACTGCCCCTTTAAAGAGACAGCGTGCTGTAAAATTGGTTTCCCCTTAAAGGGAGATTGTACCCTAAGATTTTTCTCTGCATAAATGTTTTGTAGATTATCCATTTATACGGCCCATCTGGGAGTGTTTTTGTAACAATGTAAAGTTTTGCTTATTTTAAAATAACATTGTGCTGCTTTTCAGACTCCTAACCAAGCCCCAAAGTTTTAGATGTATACTGATGTATACAGACTCCTGCTGACTCCTGTTTGTTTAATGGGTCTTTTCATATGCAGGGTCGGGGAGAGTATATTCTTGCTTTCCTAGCCCATTTCAGTGGGTGTCCCACCCTAACCTCATCAACAGTGCTAAACTGGGAGCTTCTAACTAAGTTTTTAAAAGGTTTATACTGGATTTTTATATCCGTATCTGTGCATATTCTTCTTTATAGTAGTGCCTATTGCAGGCATTTGTTTGAAAAATGGTGTATGCTGTCCCTTTAATGCATTTCCAATACCTTTTTATACCAGTTGCAGAGTATTAAATGTTTAGGAACATGCTCCTTTAGGTTTATTTTTGTTCATTTAAAACCACAACCCATTGTTTCTGAGAAGATGTGCTTTCTCTATACACAAAGGCTAATACTTAGGTACTGAACACTTCCTTTTCAATTGGAAGAATGAACCTAAAGGTGCAATTTTCCAACACACTTAAAAGGGGCAGTCTAGTAAAAATTAAACTTTCATGATTCATATAGGGTATGCAATTTTATACAAGTTTCCAATTTACTTTTATCATCGAATTTGCTTTGTTCTCTTGGAATTCTTTGTTGAATGCTAAACCTAGGTAGGCTCATATGCTAATTTCTAAGACCTTGAAGGCCGCCTCTTATCTCAGGGCATTTTGACAGTTTTTCACAGCTAGAGGACATTAGTTCACATGTGCCATATAGGTAACATTGTGCTCACACACGTGAAGTTACTTAGAAGTCAGCACTGATTTGGCTAAAATGCAAGTCTGTCAAAAGAACTAAAATAAGGGGGTAGTCTGCAGAGGCTTAGATACAAGGTAAGCACAGGAGGTAACAAGTATATTAATATAACCTTATTGGTTATGCAATGGGTAATAAAAAGTATTATCTATAGCAATATTACACATAGTTGCAAATACTGCTGCCATAGAATACTAAAGACACGTATTCTTCTGAGCTCCTATCAGCCTACCTTGCTTTGCTCTTCAACAAAGGATACCAAAAGAACAAAGCAAACTTAATAGAAGTAAAATGGAAATTGGTTTAAAATGATATGCTCTATCTGAATCACGAACATTTAAATTTGACTTTACTGTCCCTTTGAAGACTGATTGTTCACCGACTGCTAAGCAAAACTTACACCATTAATTTGTGACGCCACACACACGTCAAAATATACTTTTTTTCTCAGTACATTGTGTGTTTACACACACAAAGAAAAAGAAAGAAAATAAATATGTAATATATTTTAAAAGACAATGTACAAGTATAATTGGTTTCTCTCAAATTTGTTCCCAATGACTTGTTATATACAGTTGCAAGAAAAAGTATGTGAACCCTTTGGAATGATATGGATTTCTGCACAAATTGGTCATAACATGTGATCTGATCATCATCTAAGTCACAACAATAGACAATCACAGTCTGCTTAAACTAATAACACACAAATAATGAAATGTTGCCATGTTTTTATTGAACACACCATGTAAACAATCACAGTGCAGGTGGAAAAAGTATGTGAACCCCTAGACTAATGACATCTCCAAGAGCTAATTGGAGTGAGATGTCAGCCAACTGGAGTCCAATCAATGAGATGAGATTGGGTGGTGTTGGTTACAGCTGCCCTGCCCTATAAAAAGCACACACCAGTTCTGGGTTTGCTTTTCACAAGAAGCATTGCCTGATGTGAATGATGCCTTGCACAAAAGAGCTCTCAGAAGACCTACGATTAAGAATTGTTGACTTGCATAAAGCTGGAAAGGGTTATAAAAGTATCTCCAAAAGCCTTGCTGTTCATCAGTCCACGGTAAGACAAATTGTCTATAAATGGAGAAAGTTCAGCACTGCTGCTACTCTCCCTAGAAGTAGCCGTCCTGTAAAGATGACTGAAAGAGCACAGCGTAGACTGCTCAATGAGGTGAAGAAGAATCCTAGAGTGTCAGCTAAAGACTTACAAAAGTCACTGGCAAATGCTAACATCCCTGTTAGCGAATCTACAATACGTAAAACACTAAACAAGAATGGATTTCATGGGAGGATACCACAGAGGAAGCCACTGCTGTCCAAACAAAACATTGCTGCACGTTTGCAGTTTGCACAAGAGCACCTGGATGTTCCACAGCAGTACTGGCAAAATATTCTGTGGACAGATGAAACCAAAGTGGAGTTGTTTGGAAGAAACACACAACACTATGTGTGGCAAAAGAGAGACACAGCACACCAACATCAAAACCTCATCCCAACTGTGAAGTATGGTGGTGGGGGCATCATGGTTTGGGGCTGCTTTGCTGCATCAGGGCCTGGACGGATTGCTATCATCGAAAGAAAAATGAATTCCCAAGTTTATCAAGACATTTTGCAGTAGAACTTAAGGCCATTTGTCTACCAGCTGAAGCTCAACAGAAGATGGGTGTTGCAACAGGACAATGACCCAAAGCATAAAAGTAAATCAACAACAGAATGGCTTAAACAGAAGAAAATACGCCTTCTGAAGTGGCCCAGTCAGAGTCCTGACCTCAACCCGATTGAGATGCTGTGGCATGACCTCAAGAAAGCGATTCACACCAGACATCCCAAGAATATTGCTGAACTGAAATAGTTCTGTAAAGAGGAATGGTCAAGAATTACTCCTGACCGTTGTGCACGTCTGATCTGCAACTACAGGAAACGTTTGGTTGAAGTTATTGCTGCCAAAGGAGGTTCAACCAGTTATTAAATCCAAGGGTTCACATACTTTTTCCCACCTGCACTGTGAATGTTTACATGGTGTGTTAAATAAAAACATGGCAACATTTCATTCTTTGTGTGTTATTAGTTTAAGCAGACTGTGATTGTCTATTGTTGTGACTTAGATGATGATCAGATCACATTTTATGACCAATTTGTGCAGAAATCCATATCATTCCAAAGGGTTCACATGCTTTTTCTTGCAACTGTATATATATGTATATATGATGCATGGTATACAATATTTGTAAATTACTCCTTTAGGTGTTTTTTTGGATATAAAAAAGTTATTTAGTGCAATGAAAAAACACAACCCATATAAATGGGCTAAGCTTGCAGAAAGAGTAGACATAATTATCTTATCCTCCTTATCTTATCTCTTTGTTTGTACATACAGGTAGATTCTTAGGTCCGGTTGATCAAAAACTTGCTGGTAGGGAGAGAAATCTTTTTTTTTAGCATTAAATGATAATTTACACATCTCTCCTCCTCATCAAGAACGCTGCATAGCAAGATAAACCATTATCAAGCTAAAATAGGCCATTCTAAAACACCTAGATTATGAGTTTTGCTTTAACAGGGGTGCGGTGCTAACGAGCAGTTTCCCCTCACCGCTCACTTGCAGACAGCGCTGGTATTACGGGTTTTTACAAACCCGGGATTAACCGCAAAAAAGTGAGCTTAGAGCAAAATTTAGCTCCACATCTCACCTCAATACCAGCGCTGCTTAAGTCAGCGGTGAGCTGGTGTAACGTGCTTGTGCACGATTTCCCCATAGGAATCAATGGGGGAGAGCCGGCTGGAAAAAAAAACTAACACCTGCAAAAAAAGCAGCCTTCAGCTTCTAACGCAGCCCCATTGATTCCTATGGGGAAATACATTTTATGTCTACACCTAACACCCTAACATGAACCCCGAGTCTAAACACCTCTAATATTACACTTATTAACCCCTAATCTGACGCCCCCGACATCGCCGCCACCTGCATTATATTATTAACCCCCTAATCTGCTGCTCCGGACACCGCCGCCACCTACATTATACTTATGAACCCCTAATCTGATGCCCCCAACATTGCAGAACGCTACATTATATTTATTAACCCCTAATCTGCCGCCCACGTCGCCGCCGCTATATTAAATGTATTAACCCCTAAACCTAAGTCTAACCCTAAACCTAACCCCCCCCCCTAACTGAAATATAATTTTAATAAATCTAAATAAAATTCCTATCATTAACTAAATTATTCCTATTTAAAACTAAATACCTGTAAAATAAACCCTAAGATAGCTACAATATAACTAATAGTTACATTGCATCTAGCTTAGGGTTTATTTTTATTTTACAGGCAACTTTGTATTTATTTTAACTAGGTACAATAGTTATTAAATAGTTATTAACTATTTAATAACTACCTAGTTAAAATAAAGACAAATTTACCTGAAAAATAAAACCTAACCTATGTTACAATTACACCTAACACTACACTATAATTAAATTAATTTCCTAAACTAAATACAATTAATTACAATTTAAATAAATATCTAAAGTACGTAAAAAAAAACACAACCAACCCTACTCTAAAACCCACCCAATCCCCCCTTAAAAAAAAACTAACACTAACCCCTTGAAGATCACCCTACCTTGAGAAGTCTTCACTTAACCGGGCCGAAGTCCTCCACGAAGCCGGCAGAAGTGGTCCTCCAGACGGGCAGAAGTCTTCATCCAGGCGGCATCTTCTATCTTCATCCATCCAGCGCGGAGCGGCTCCATCTTCAAGACATCCGACGCGGAGCATCCTCTTTAAACGACGGCCGACTGAAGAATGAAGGTTCCTTTAAAATGACGTCATCCAAGAGGGCGTCCCTTCAATTCCGATTGGTTGATAGAATTCTAAGGTAGAAAAAAATCCTATTGGCTGATGCAATCAGCTAATAGGATTGAGCTTGCATTCTATTGGCTGATCCAATCAGCCAGTAGAATGCCAGCTCAATCCTATTGGATGAAGATAGAAGATGCCGCCTGGATGAAGACTTCTGCCCGTCTGGAGGACCACTTCTGCCGGCTTTGTGGAGGACTTCGGCCCGGTTGGGTGAAGACTTCTCAAGGTAGGGTGATCTTCAAGGGGTTAAAGTTAGGTTTTTTTAAGGGGGGATTGGGTGGGTTTTAGAGTAGGGTTGGTTGTATGGGTGATGGGTTTTAATGTTGGGGGGGGTATTTGTACTTTTTTTTTTTACAGGTAAAAGAGCAGATTACTTTGGGGCAATGCCCCGCAAAAGGCCCTTTTAAGGGCTAGTGTAGGGTAGGGCTTAGAGTAGGTGTAATTAGTTTAAAATTCTTGTAATTATTTTATTATTTTCTGTAATTTAGTGGGGGGGGGGTTCGTACTTTAGATAATTTATTTAAATTGTATTTAGTTTAGGCAATTAATTTAATTATAGCGTAGTGTTAGGTGTAATTGTAACATAGGTTAGGTTTTATTTTACAGGTAAATTTGTCTTTATTTTAACTAGGTAGTTATCAAATAGTTAATAACTATTTAATAACTATTGTACCTAGTTAAAATAAATACAAACTTGCCTGTAAAATAAAAATAAACCCTAAGATATATACAATGTAATTATTAGTTATATTGTAGCTATCTTAGGGTTTATTTTACAGGTAAATATTTAGTTTTAAATAGGAATAATTTAGTTAATGATAGTAATTTTATTTAGATTTATTAAAATTATATTTCAGTTAGGGGGGCTTAGCGTTAGACTTAGGTTTAGGGGTTAATACATTTAATATAGTGGCAGCAACGTAGGGGCGGCAGATTAGGGGTTAATAAATGTAGGTAGGTGTCGGCGATGTTAGGGCAGGCAGATTATGGGTTAATAATATTTAACTAGTGTTTGCAATGCGGGAGTGCGGCGGTTTAGGGGTTAATATGTTTATTATAGTGGCGGCGATGTCTGGTTCGGCAGATTAGGGGTTAAAATATTTATTTTAGCGTTTGCGATGTGGAAGGGCCTCGGTTTAGGGGTTAATGGGTAGTTTATGGGTGTTAGTGTACTTTTTAGCACTTTAGTTAAGAGTTTTATGCTACGGCGTTGTAGTGTAAAACTCTTAACTACTGACTTTTAAATGCGGTATTAGTCTTGACAGGAGAGGGTCTACTGCTCACTTTTGGTTAGACTCCTAATACCGGCGCTATGCAAGTCCAATTGAAAATATAAGATACGCAATTTACGTAAGTGGATTTGTGGTATTTCCGAGTCTGGCCAAAAAAGTGAGTGGTGAGCCTGTCATTTCAAGACTCGTAATACCAGCGGGCGTTAAAAAGCAGCGTTAGGACCTCTCAACGCTGCTTTTTAACCCTAACGCACAACTCATAATCTAGCCAACTGTATTTTTGGGACCTCACAGTACTAATCTCGCCAGAGCAGAGATTGCTAGATCATTAGGCCCTTAGACAGAGCAATTGAAAATGAATATTTTAGTACCTGTCTTTTCTACCGCCTAGTAAGCGGCTGATGATTCTCATTTACATAGCTTTTCTATAGAGATTACAAAAGTATAGGTGGGGATACAGATAAAAAAATAGCTATTTTAAATGACAAAATAAAGGTAAAGGATTTATTTGCAACTAATTTAGTACACTCTAGCAGGTAAAATAGAGGATTAAGAACACAAAGGTGAGAAACATTTTACAGGACAATGTCCCTTTAACAATGTCCTCTTTATTTGTCACAAAGGAAAATAATTACTTTAGTGTCCCTTTAAGAAAGCCATGTTTAATTGTTATCGAAATATTAATTTACAATCCATAAATGTCAATATAAAACCTATTGAGCAGCGACATAACACTTACACAGCCACAATCTGCAACTCCTTTTTTAAACAGATTACAAATATTTGTTGTTGACATGATATTTCAGCAGTTCCTTATCAGTGAAAAATACACTAAAGCAGCTCTTGAAAATAGGACAATTTTTGATAAAGTGACAAAGTAAATAGGCCAAGTCATAAAAACATTTACTTATTATAATGACATTTTTATTTATAGCGTCAGTCATGGGAAATGTCCACAAATATTAAATATCACATTAAATGAAGTCCTGAGAAGGTTATTTAATTTATAAATATTTATAAATGTTTAAAAAAAAACATCCAAGAGGTAATGGTACAAAACCATTCAAATCAGAATTTAAAGGGACATTAAACACTAAGGGTCAAATTATGAGTGGAGTTACCCATGAGCTATATCGGGTTTATTGAAGCTGTAGCGCTCAGATTACAAATTGAGATAAACGCAATCACCTGAGCACAATTGAAGTTAACGGACATCAGGATAGCGCAATCTCAGAGTTATGGTTAACTGTTTCGCAAAACAAAAAAAGTCTCACAAAACAAAAAAAAATCAAAAACCATATCACACAGACACACACAATACTATTTCACAGACACATAATACCATATCGCACACACAGACACACAATACCATCATCCCAGAGAAGCATTTACAACCATTTGTGCCATAATTGCACAAGCTGTTTTTAAATAATTTCAGTGAGAAATCTAAAGTTTTTGAAAAGTTTGTGAAAAAAGTGAACAATTTTTTTTTTTATCGCATTTGGCGGAGTAATGGTGGCATGAAATATACCAAAATGGGCCTAGATCAATACTTTTGGTTGTCTACTAAAAAAAAAATATATACATGTCAAGGGATATTCAGGAATTCCTGACAGATATCAGTGTTCCAATGTAACCGTTGCTAATTTTGGAAAAAAAAAATGGTTTGGAAATAGCAAAGTGCTACTTGTATTTATTGCCTTATAACTTGCAAAAAAAAAGCAAAGAACATGTAAACATTGGGTATTTCTAAACTCAGGACAAAATTTAGAAACTATTTAGCATGGGTGTTTTTTGGTGGTTGTAGAGGTGTAACAGATTGTGGGGGTCAAAGTTATAAAAAGTGTGTTTTTTCATTTTTTTCATCATATTTTATAAATGTTTTTATAGTAAATTATACGATATAATGAAAATAATGGTATCTTTAGAAAGTCCATTTAATGGAGAGAAAAACGATATATAATATGTGTGGGTACAGTAAATGAGTAAGAGGAAAACTACAGCTAAACAGAAACACTGCAGAAATGTAAAAATAACCCTGGTCCTTAAAGGAACACTAAACCCCAAATTTTTCTTTAATGATTCAGGTAGAGAATACAATTTTAAACAACAATCCAATTTACTTTTATTATTTAATTTGTTACATTCTTTAGATATACTTTGTTGAAGAAATAGCACTAAACACAGGTGAGCCAATCACATGAGGCATCTATGTGCAGCCGTCAACCAGCAGCTACTGAGCCTATCTAGATATGCTTTTTAGCAAAGAATATCAAGAGAATAAAGCAAATTAGATAATTGAAGTAAATTAGAAAGTTGTTTAAAATTGCATGATCTTTCTAAATCATGAAAGGGTAAGAGAATTTAAAAATGGTCTGATCCTTAAGGGGTTAATGGGTTAAGAAACTCAGTCACATGTCAAATATGGCATGTTGTAATTTGAGTATGTCATTTTTGTTTTAGTGATCTTGGATAACTATAGGGTTAATCACAATCTTGTGCCGTTTCAGTAATTAATCTGAACTTTCATCAGTATTTTAGAGTGTTTTTTTATATTTCAGTGATCACAATGACAAAATGCTTCTGCTGTTAAAAAAAAAATAATGTCAAAATTAAACTTTCCTGACTCAGATGGAACATTTTAACCCCTTTACAACAGCTCCATAACCTGTAAGTTGCAAAGGACTTCCAGGGCTGTAACAGAGAGGGTCTATAACCAAGACCACTCTATTGTTGCACATCTAGAAGTTTCACAGACTTGCAGGGTACATTGGTTGTCATTAAGAGGTTAAAGGGACAGTCTAGTTCAAATTATACTTTCATGATTCAGATAGGGCATGTAATTTTAAACAACTTTCTAATTTCCTTTTATTATCAATTTTGCTGTGTTCTCTTGATATTCTTAGTTGAAAGCTAAAGCTAGGTAGGCTCAAATGCCAATTTCTAAGCCGTCGAAGGCCACCACTTATCGGAATGCATTTGACCGTTTTTAACAGCTAGAGGGCGTTAGTGCATGTGTTTCATATAAATGACATTGTGCTCATGCACATGGAGTTATTTAAGAGTCAGCACTGATTGCCTAAAATGTACTGAACTGAACACATGAACTGAAATAAGGGGGCAGTCTACAGAATCTTAGATACAAGGTAATTACAGAGTTAAAAAGTATATTTCTATAATAGTTGGTTATGCTAAACTCGGGAATGGTAAATAAAAAAGGGATTATCTATCTTTTTAAACAATAACATTTTTAGTGTTTACTATCTTTTTAAAGGGCCTATATACAAGGCCGGACTGGGAATAAAAAGCAGTCCTGGAAAATATGAAGACCGGCCCTATTTTTCTCAAAGTTGATTATAGGGATACTCCTTGCCAATATTTTTTTCAGAATTATATTATATTAGTTTGTAATATAAAAAGTGCCAGATTGATATTATAAAGGCACCCTGCAACCCAACTGCATCCATCCCTTTTAATTGTAGCTTCCCAGCCCACCGGGAAATCTTCTGGTAGGTCAATCCGGCCTTGCCTATATGTTGACTGATCCCTTTTAATAGTGTGCCATAGAACGGTGCATTCATTTTATTCATTACAAATCCAGATCTTTGTGCGTTTTGCACTTTCACAAGAAGAATTCCGGCTCCAAAAAGAGATGAATGGTGCTGGCGGCCATATTGCGCATTCATTTTACAACTAATAAAACAAATGCACGTTTAGTGAAGCTAATGAGGTGTGTAGGTGACACGTGTGCAATTAACTTGTTGCGTTCCAAAACCATAGCTTTTAAAAGGATCTGAACAGGAACATTTTAGGACGGTACAGTAGCCACTTGTATATGTTGGGATATTGATTTAGGTCATTTTTAGAGGTGTGCAGGGGCAAAAAAAAAATTGGTTCTGCTGGGCTAATAGGAGGTTTAGAGCTCTGTAAGAAAAAGTGTCAGGATTTGCAGGATTTCATTAACAAATTTGCATTCGTATCCAAAAAAAAAAAAAAACACAACAACCACATGCCTAATAATTTTTATTATTGTAAAAGTGCATATTATAATTTTCCCAAAGTGTTGCCTTTGGGTTTATCAAATCCTTTTAGCTGTGGTATTCAATAGGTAAAACATTTATCTTGTAAATGTGTTAAAGGGATATTAAAGGCAAATATGGTTTTTATTGCATAGGTTAATATATTTTAAAAATATCATCAAATACCTTGCGTTTCACTTTTACTCAGTTTCCCCTCAATCTTTATTTTAAATAGAAGGGTTTGCATTAGCCAATCACGGAGGGCAACCTAGGTTCTGCACTATAGGACAATAGTTACTGAGTCCTGGCAAAAGTCTTTATTAATGGCAGTGCGCATGCGTGAACATTTAAATATGTAAATTAGCGGATTTATATGCTGCATGTCAGACAGTCCATTTCTGTGGGCTGTTCATTAAAGGGACACTGAACACAAATTTTTTATTTCGAGATTCAGATAGAGCATGACATTTTAAGCAGCTTTCTAATTTACTCCTATTATCAAATGTTCTTTATTCTCTTGGTATCTTTATTTGAAATGCAAGAATGTGAGTTTAGATGCCGGGCCATTTTTGGTGAACAACCTGGGTTGTCCTTACTGATTGGTGGATAAATTCATCCACCAGTAAAAAAGTGCTGTCCAGAGGTCTGAACCAAAAAAAAAGCTCTCATTCCTTCTTTTTCAAATAAAGATAGCAAGAGAACGAAGAAAAATTTATAATAGGAGTAATTTAGAAAGTTGCTTAAAATTGCATGCTCTGTCTGAATTTCGAAAGAAAAAAAGTTGGGTTCAGTGTTCCTTTAAGTCATGCCATAAATAGCACTCACTTTAAACATGAATGGCAGATAAGCGGTGCAAACCCAGATCTTTGTGTATTGCTCTATTAAACAAATAAATCGGGCTTCGAAAAGAGATGAATGCTGCTACCTATGGCCATATTCGGCATTTGTTTATACAAATGAATGTCAAATGGACAGATCTAATTACCAGCAAAAAAATAAATAAAATGTCCCACAAGACAATTAAATTACATCTAGAAAGTAAAAAACACGGACTGACCTGCTACCAGCGTACAATGTCATGTTTTGAGGGGTGTCTGCTGATTGGTGTTCAATGTTAGTGCTGTCAGGAACCGAGGAACTTTATTATCGGTTATTTGTAGAGCGCCAACAGATTCTGCAGCGCTAGCATGAACAGGATTCTTATTTTTAGTCATAATGAAAGTTTCTTTATTACACAAGAAATAGCAGTAAGGCAAATAAAGAGGATTCTCCAGGTACTGCACACTCTGGTGAGGTTGAATACACGGTAATGCAGCAGTAAGATACAAGATGCAGCTTAAACAGATAGAAGATAGGATACACCTTTATGTTAAAGTCCCAGGTAAGTAATAGTATGTTAGGTGCAATAGAGACAAGCAGCATCTAGATACACAAGTATGCTGTAGTTACTAACAGGTGTAATGGAGCCAAGCAGCATCTGGATACACAAGTATGCTGTAGTTGCTGACATATGTAATGGAGCCAAGCAGAGTGTGGATACACAAGTATGCTGTAGTTGCTGACATATGTAATGGAGCCAAGCAGAGTCTGGATACACAAGTATGCTGTAGTTGCAGACATATGTAATGGAGCCAAGCAGAGTGTGGATACACAAGTATGCTGTAGTTGCTGACAGCTGTAATGGAGCCAAGCAGAGTCTGGATACACAAGTATGCTGTAGTTACTAACAGATGTAATAGAGCCAAGCAGAGTCTGGATACACAAGTATGCTGTAGTTGCTGACAGGTGCAATAGAGCCAAGCAGAGTCTGGATACACAAGTATGCTGTAGTTGCTGACAGGTGCAATAGAGCCAAGCAGAGTGTGGATACACAAGTATGCTGTAGTTACTAACAGGTGCAATGAAGCCAAGCAGAGTCTGGATACACAAGTATGCTGTAGCTGCTGACAGGTGCAATGGAGCCAAGCAGAGTGTGGATACACAAGTATGCTGTAGTTACAGACAGATGTAATAGAGCCAAGCAGAGTCTGGATACACAAGTATGCTGTAGTTGCTGACAGGTGCAATGGAGCCAAATGGATACCTCTAGAGCAGTCTGAGACAGGGAGCTCTGCAGCAGGAGAGGACTGGTCTCAGGAGCACACAGACTGGTAAATAGATAACCCTGCACTGGATGGCAGCACTAGCAGCAAGGAGAAGCATTACAGTAAGAATGGTCAGGCAGGGTCAGGGTAAAAGTCAACGCATGCAGCAAGGAACAAAATCAGCAGATAGAAGCAGGGTCAGTAAAACAGGTAAGGTCAACATCTAGACAGGCAACCAGGTACTGAATCACCAGGCAGAGATGAGGTCAAGTACAACCAAAAGGTCAAATCCAGCATTTCTGCTACAGACAACACATTAAATAGACATTGTGCAGGCAAGGAATGCAGGCTCAGGGGGCTATTTATAAGGTGAGTAGTAATTGCTAATAACCTGCAGCTGAGAAAACAGGTGTCACAAGGGAGGAATCATCAGATCCATTGAAGTAATCCCAGGAAAAAGAACAAAGTGAAAAAAAAAACTTGGCTAGGAATACAGAGAACACAGGACTGTGACTGACTTGTTGCTATGTGTTATTGTGTTTCAATACATGGGTTGTTGTTTATAGGTCAGCGTGTTTTCTACTTTTTAGATATATTTTAATTGTGTCCTGTGCAAGACTTTTTTTATGCTAATAATTAATTAAAAGTTAAGTTTTATCACTTTCAAGCTTATCTGCCTATCGCATTTAAAGGGATACAGTCTACTTAATTTTTTTGATTGTTTAAAAAGATAGATAACACCCTTACTACCCATTCCCCAGCTTTGCATAAACAACATTGTTATATTAATATACTTTATAATCTCAGTTTGCCTGTTCATAAGCCTCTGCAGACCGCCTCTTATCTCAGTGCTTTGTAATATCTTTATAATCTTGCACAACAGCCAGATAGTGCTTGTTCATGTGTGCCATATAGATAGCAATGTGCTCACTCCTGTGGCAAATAATAATGGTTTTGCAGGAACCACCACTAATTGGCTAAAATGCAAGTTTGTTAAAAAAAAAACTGAGATAAGGAGCAGGATAATGAGCAATCTGCATAGGCTTAGAAACAAGGTAATCATAAAAGTAAAAAGTATATTAACATAACAGTGTTAGTTATGCAAAACTGGGGAATGGGTAATAATGGGATTGTCTTTTTTATTTTTAAACTAACAATTTTCAAGTAGTCTGTCCCTTTAAAGTGAGCGCTATAACAGATGCACTTTTATCTTTGTTTTTTTTGTGTAACTTAGTATTTTAAAACCACACACTATTTTCAATGCATAATACAGGTAAAACATAAATAAGGAAACAATTAGTGGGTATAATTTGGCTTAATACTTATATATTCATTGTACTGGTTTATTGCTGTTTTTTTCTGATTGTGATTACATTTTTATCAACAAACTATAGATTGTGATCCAATTCTATGTTTAAAAATAGGTATAATATTGAGTTGTTGTTTTTTACTATTATTTCAATGTATTCCTAAAATCCAATCTCTCACAGGATGACTATATGGAAACATTTCTGCACAGTTGGAAGAGGGACAAACTTTTTTTGGAAGAGGTGTAAATCACGTATTGCCTTTGACTTATCTGATTAGATACTGTTGGTCTGTAACTGAAGAAATTGCTTACTCATAAATATAAATCTTGCTTTTTATTAAAGGGACATTAAGATTTAAATTTATATCTGTCATGCAAAATAAATTTAAACATGTTAAAACATATCTTAGCATGAAAAACATAATTTATGTAAGAACTTACCTGATAAATTCATTTCTTTCATATTGGCAAGAGTCCATGAGCTAGTGACGTATGGGATGTACAATCCTACCAGGAGGAGCAACATTTCCATAACCTCAAAATGCCTATAAATACACCCCTCACCACACCCACAATTCAGTTTAACGAATAGCCACGTAGTGGGGTGAAAAAGAAAGGAGTAAAAGGCATCAACAAAGGAATTTGGAAATAATTGTGCTTAATACAAAATAACCACCATAAAAAAGGGTGGGCCTCATGGCCATTATAAATTATGTTTTCTTTCATGTAATTGGCAAGAGTCCATGAACTAGTGACGTATGGGATAGCAATACCCAAGAAGTGGAACTCCACACAAGAGTCACTAGAGAGGGAGGGATAAAATAATAACAGCCATTTTGCTGAAAAAAATTAATCCACAACCCAAATATAAGTTTATTTTATAAACGAAAGGAAAAACTTAAATCATAAGCAGAAGAATCAAACTGAAACAGCTGCCTGAAGAACTTTTCTACCAAAAACTGCTTTCGAAGAAGCAAATACATCAAAATGGTAGAATTTAGTAAATGTATGCAAAGAAGACCAAGTTGATGCTTTGCAAATCTGATCAACTGAAGCTTCATTCTTAAAAGCCCACAAAGTGGAGACTGACCTAGTAGATTGAGCTGTAATTCTCTGAGGCGGGGCCTGACCCGACTCCAAATAAGCGTGATGAGTCAAAAGCTTTAACCACGATGCCAAAGAAACGGCAGAAGCTTTCTGACCTTTCCTGGAACTAGAAAGGATAACAAATAGACTAGAAGTCTTCCTGAAATCTTTAGTAGCTTCAACATAATATTTCAGAGCTTTCACCACATCCAAAGAATGTAAGGATCTCTCCAAAGAATTCTTAGGATAAGGACACAAGAAAAGGACAACAATTTCTCTATTAATGTTGTTAGAATTCACAACCTTAGATAAGAATTTAAATGAAGTCTGCAAAACTGCCTTATCCTGATGAAAAATCAGAAAGGAGATTCACAAGAGAGAGCAAATAATTCAGAAACTCTTCTAACAGAAGATATGGCCAAAAGAAACAACACTTACAAGAAAGTATTTAAATGTCCAAGGAATGCATAGGCTCAAACGGAGGAGCCTGTAAAGCCTTTAAAACCAAATTAAAACTCCAAGAAAGAGAGAATGATTTAATGAAAGGCTTGATATGAACCAAAGACTGAACAAAACAGTGAATATCAGGAAGCTTAGCAATCTTCCTGTTAAATAAAACAGAAAGAGCAGAGATTTGTCCCTTCAAACTATCCTGAAGAAACTGTAAAAGTCTAGGAATTCTATAAGAATGCCAAGAGAATTTATGAGAAAACCCCCCTGAAATGTAAGTCTTCCAAACTCGATAATAAATCTTTCTAGAAACAGATTTATAAGCTTGCAACATAGTATTAATCACAAAGTCAGAGAAACCTCTATGACTAAGCACTAAGCGTTCAATTTCCATACCTTCAGATTTAAAGATTTGAAATCCTGATGGAAAAAAACGGACCTTGAAACAGAAGGTCCCGCCTTAATGGAAGTGGCCAATGTTGGCAACTGGATATCCGAACAAGATCCGCATACCAAAACCTGTGAGGCCATGCTGGAGCCACCAGCAGCACAAACAAATGCTCCATGATGATTTTGAAGATCACTTTTGGAAGAAAAACTAAAGGCGGGAAAAATATAAGCAGGTTGATAACACCAAGGAAGTGTCAACACATCCACTGCTTCCGCCTGAGGATCCCTGGACCTGAACAGATACCTGGGAAGTTCCTTGTTTAGATGAGAAGCCATCAGATCTATTTCTGAAAGACCCCACATCTGAACAACCTGAGAAAAAACATCTGAATGGAGGGACTACTCCCCAGGATGTAAAATCTGACGGCTGAAATAATCCGCTTCCCAATTGTCTATACCTGGGATATGAACCAGAGAAATTAGAAAGGAGCTGGAATCCGCCCAAGCAAGTATCTTGGATACTTCTTTCATAGCTTAAGGACTATGAGTCCCATCCTGATGATTGACAAATGCCACAGTTGTGATATTGTCTGTCTGAAAACAAATGCACGGTTCTCTCTTCAACAGAGGCCAAATCTGAAGAGCCCTGAAAATCGCACAGAGTTCCAAAATATTGATTGGTAATTTCGCCTCTTAAGATTTCCAAACCCCCTGTGCTGTCAGAGATCCCCAAACAGCTCCCCAACCTGAAAGACTCGCATCTGTTGTGATCACAGTCCAGGTTGGACGAACAAAAGAGGCCCCTAGAACTATACGATGGTGATTTAACCACCAAGTCAGAAATAGTCGAACATTGGGATTTAAGGATATAAATTGTGATATCCATGAAAAAACCCTGCACCATTGGTTCAGCACACAAAGCTGGAGAGGTCTCATATGAAAATGAGCAAAAGGGGATCGCGTCCGATGCTGCAGTCATGAGACCTAAAACTTCCATGCACATAGCTACTGAAGGGAATGATTGAGACTGAAGGTTCCTACAGGCTGCAACCAATTCAAAACTTCTCTTGTCTGTTAGAGACAGAGTCATGGACACTGAATCTATCTGGAAACCTAAAAAGGTGATACTTGTCTGAAGAATCAAAGAACTTTTTAGTAAATTGATCCTACAACCATGTTTTCGAAGAAACAACACTAGTTGATTTGTGTAAGATTCTGCAGAATATAAAGACTGAGCTAATACCAAGAAATCATCCAAAATAAGGAAACATTGCAATATCCCGCTCTCTGATTACAGAGAGTAGGGCACCAAGAACCTTAGAAAAGATTCTTAGAGCTGTCACTAGGCCAAAAGGAAGAGCGACACATTGGTAAAGCTTGTCTAGAAAAGAGAATCTCAGAAACTGAAAATGAACAGGATGAATCAGAATATGAAGATATGCACCCTATAAGTCTATGGTGGACATATAATGCCCTTACTGAACAAAAGGCAGAATAGTCCTTATAATCACCATTTTGAAAAGGGTACTCTTACATAATGATTCAAAAAAAATTTCAGATCCAGAACTGGCCTGAATTAATTTTCTTTCTCTGGGACAATGAATAGATTTGAATAAAACCCCAAACCCTGTTCCTGAAACGGAACTGGCGTGATTACCCCTGAAACTCCAGGTCTGAAACACACTTTAGGAAAGCCTGAGCCTTTACTGGATTTGCTGGAATGCGTGAGAGAAAATATCTTCTCACAGGAGGTCTTACTCTGAATCCTATTGGGTACCCCTGAGAACTCTTAATCTGCTCCCTACCAGCTGAGCTGGAATGAGGGCCGCACCTACATGTGGACTTAGGGGCTGGCTTTGGTTCCTTTAAAAGGCTTGGATTTAATCCAATTTAAAGAAAATTTCCCATTGGAAACAGATTCCTTGGGGGAAGGAATAGGTTTCTGTTCCTTATTTAGTCGAAAGGAAAGAAAACGGTTAGAAGCTTTAGATTTATCCTTAAGTCTTATCCTAAGGCAAAAAACTCCCTCCCCCCAGTGACAGTTGAGATAATCAAATTCAACTGAGAACCAAATAACTTATTACCTTAGAAAGAAAGAGATAGCAATCTGGACTTAGAAGTCATGTCAGTATTCCAAGATTTAAGCCACAAAGCTCTTCTAGCTAAAATAGCTAAAGACATAGATTTAACATCAATTTTGATGAAAAAAATGGCATCACAAATAAACTGATTAGCATGTTGAAGCAAGCGAACAATGCTAGACAAATAATAATCCAATTCTTGTTGCGCTAATTTCCAACCAAAAAGTTGATGCAACTGCAACATGACCCGAATATAAAGAAGAGAAGATGACCGGAATATAAATAGGCTTTCTTAAGATAAGATTCAAGTCTCCTATCTTAAAGATCTTAAAAAAAGAAGTACTATCTTCCATAGAAATAGTATTACGCTAAGCTAAAGTAGAGATAGCCCCATTAACTTTGGGGATCTTTTCCCAAAACTCCAATGTAAATGCTGGGAAAGGATACAATTCTTTTTTTAAAAAAACCTTTGAAGAAGGAATAAAAAAAGTACCAGGCCTATTCCATTCCTTAGAAATCATAACAGAAATAGCATCAGGAACTGGAAACACCTCTGGAATAACCACAGGAGGTTTATAAACAGAATTTAAATGTTTACTAGTTTTAATATCAAGAGGACTAGTCTCCTCAATATCCAATATAATCAACACTTCTTTAACAAAGAATGAATGTACTCCATTTTAAATAAATAAGTAGATTTGTCAGTGTCAATATCTGAGGAAGGATCTTCTGAATCAGATAGATCTTCATCAGAGGAGGATAATTCAGTATGTTATCGGTCATTTGAAATTTCATCAAGTTTATAAGAAGTTTTAAAAGACATTTACATTTATTAGAAGGCGGAATGGCAGACAAAGACTTCTGAATAGAATCATTAATAAATTCTTATAAATTCACAGGTATATATTGTACATAACATGTTAATGGAACAGCAACAGGCAATGTACTATTACTGATGGACACGTTCTCTGCATGTAAAAGTTTATCATGACAACGTATAACAAACCACAGCTGGAGATATAATCTCCACAAGATTACAACAAATGTACTTAGCTTTGGTAGAACTGTTATCAGTCAGCAGGATTCCAACAGTGATTTCTGAGACAGGATCAGATTGAGACATCTTGCAAATATAAGAGAAAAAGCAACATATAAAGCAAAATGATCAATTTCCTTATATGGCAGTTTCAGGAATGGGAAAAAAATGCAAACTGCATAGCCCTCTGATAGAGAAAAAAGGCAAGAGGCATATAGGAATGGGGTTTAAAATAATGAAAATATTTGGCGCCAAGTATGACGCACAAACAAACGGAAATGACACTCTCGTGTCATTGAAGACGCAAACCTTGTGAAAGGACTCGGCGTCAAAGACGCCGGAAATGACAAATTTGCATATCGAACGTAACTTCACGCCAAAAAAAATCTTGCGCCAAAAATGACGCAATATACTTTGGCATTTTACTCCCTCGCGAGCCTAATTCTGCCAGCGAATTAAAAATGACAGTCAATTTAAAAAAAGACTATACCCCAGGTAAGAAATACATTTTCCTAAAAAATGCATCAAACATTCTGCACATGCACAAGGGATTTTAGCACAGTAAGTAGACTAGGCAGCTAACTCATGACAGTGCAGTAACTTTGGGCCAATGATAGTCCGTATTAAAGTTTAGAAGAAAAAATGAGAGAGTGCATCCCAACCCTCATATGGTGGATAGATTTTAAAAAGTAAATTTGTTAAAATAAAGATGCAAATATTTGAGAGAAAAAAAATATGCTTACTTGATAAATTTTGTTTCTTTCTTGGTGGTGAGAGTCCACAATATATTACCCCTGGGAATTATACTCCTGACCACTAGGATGAGGCAAAGATCGCAAAACTCCAAGAGCCCTTAAAACTCCTTCCACCAAACTGGAAACTAGTCTGACATATAGCCAAGCCAGAAAAAGAAGAAAGTAGGAAGAGAAATTAGATAAAAATAAAAATGAGCTTGGAAAAAGAAGTGCATATTTGGAA
This sequence comes from Bombina bombina, assembly GCF_027579735.1. NCBI lineage: Eukaryota > Metazoa > Chordata > Amphibia > Anura > Bombinatoridae > Bombina > Bombina bombina. The sequence continues at coordinate 64,635,114 of NC_069508.1, forward strand.
CTGTCACCACAAAAAAAAAAAAATCAAAATAATTGGTGGGTCTTGTGGACTCTAATCACCATGAAAGAAACAAACTTATCAGGTAAGAATAAATTATATGGTTTTTTTCATAAAGGTGATGAGAATCCTTGACCCATTACACCTGGGAATTAATACAAAAGCTGTGGAGTCCACAACTAATCTGGGCTGGACCAGGAGTCACATGATAGTGGGCTGGTCCGGTACTGGACGATTGTGCTCTCGGAAGCAAACACAGCAGTAAAGCACTGACCATAGTAATTTCTGTGAGGGACTGACATCGGAGGGTGTCCTAAGACCTTAGATTACCGTATAGAGACATACTGAGACGGAGCTGAGCTTTCCTTTGATCGGTCGGTTGGTAGCTGGCCGCAAAAGGGAGTAACTCAAAGCTGGAAAAAGAGTTTTCTGATAACAGGTATGAACTACTGATTTCACTTCTATTGTTTGCATAAGAGCTTAATGAGTGGAACCCAGCCCACATCACTAGCTTAATAACGTTTATATAAAAAAATGTTTTGCTCGAGCCCAGCCTGTAGTTAAACTGTGTTTCAGACTAATTATAAGACTAGTTGAATAGTTTGTTTTTTTTTACGATTTGTGTGTTGTTGTTTTTTGTTTGTTTGTTTTATGCAGAAAAAATACATATACAAATAAATGTAATGCCCAGAAACACTTACCCGAAGGACTTTCCTACCAAAAGCTGCTTTAGAAGAGTCAAAAACATAAAAATGATAAAAAAAGACCAAGTAGCTGCCTTGCAAATTTGATCAACAGAAGATTAATTTTTAAAGGCGCAGGAAGTAGCAACTGATCTGGTAGAATGAGCAGTAATCAGTTTAGGAGGATACTGACCCACCTCCAAGTAAGCTTTATAAATCAAAAGCTTCAACCAAGAGTAGCCTTCCAACCCTTTCTAAAAACAGAAAAAATTAACAAACAAGTTAAAAGATTGTCTAAAATTCTTAGTAGCCTGTAAATAGAACTGCAAAGCTCTAATCACATACAAATTATGGAGAAGCCTCTCCATAGAATTCTTTGGACTAGGACAAAGAGAAGGAACAACAATTTCACAATATTGTCAGAAGAAAACACTTTAGGCAAAAAAAAAATACTTACAACTGCCTTATCTTGATGAAAAACAAGATGAGGAGGTTCACAACAGAGAGCAGAAAATTCAGAAACTCTTCTAGCAGAAGATTTCGCCAAAAGGAACAGAACCTTCCAGAACAAAAGTTGAATATCCAAATGATGCATAGGTTCAAAAGGAGTAACCTGCGAAACTCTCAAAACAAAATATAGATTCCATGGAGGAGAAACTGGTTTAATCACTGGCTTAATCCTGGAAAAAAACTTAAAGACATAACTGATGAAACCTTATCCAAACCATCCTGAACAAAAATAGAAAAATGCCAACTGAACCCATGCTCCACACACAGATAAGTAAAAACCTTCCAAACTGTATGATAAATGTTTCTTGTCACAGGTTTACGGGCCGGTATCAAAGTTTCAGTGACAGAACCAGAAATACCTTTCAGCCTTAAAACTAAGCATTTGATCTCCCAGCCATAAAGTTTAGAGATTTGAGATCCTGATGAAAAAATGGACCTTGAGACAGAAAGTTGTAAAGCACAGGAAGACGGACAACTGGACATATGCACTATGTCTGCAAACCAAGTTCTGCGAGGCCAAGCTGGAGCAATCAAAATTACTAATGACACCTCCTGCTTTATCCTGTCTATTACCCTCGGTAAAAGAAGAAGAGGAGGAAAAAACAACCAAGGAGCTACTAGAGTATCCACAAACTCTGCATGAGGATCCCTGGATCTCGCAAAGTATCTGGGAAGCTTTTTGTTGAAACAAGAAACAATTAGATCTACTTTTAGAAGACCCCACAGGTCCCCAATCTGACTGAAGACTTCCAGATGAGACAATTCCCCTGGGTGAAGGGATTGGCTACTGAGAAAGTCAGCCTCCCAATTGCTCAACCCTGGAATATGAACTGCAGAAATCATACAAGAATTTCTCTCTGCCCAAGCCAAAATACGGGAAACCTCCCTCATCGCCAAGGAACTGCGAGTTCCTCCGTGATGATTGATGTACGCCACTGCTGTGACATTGTCTGACTGAAAGCGGAGATAAGACTCTATTTTCAGAAGAGGCCTGAACTGAAGAGCCCTGAAACTACACAGAGTTCCAGAATATTTATGGACAACTTTTCTTCCTGAAGTTATCAAACTCCCTGTGCACTATGGGACCCCCAGACTGCACCTCAACCTAAAAGACTTGCAACTGTTGAGATTAGGGACCAATTTGTGTGGACAAAGGATGCCCCAGAACAAGGGACCAATGACTGATCCACCAAGAAATGGATTACCTTGTCTTGGCATCCAAAATAATTATTTGAATTCTTTGAGTGTAATCCCTGCAACACTGACGAAGCATACAAAGCTGAATAGGCCTCATGTGAAACAAGCGAAAGGGATAGCATCTGAAGCTGCTATCATCAGACCTAAAACTTCCATACAAAGAGCTACAGAAAGAGAAGGGATTGACTGAAGATTTGCACAAGCTAAAAGTAACTTCATCCTTCTCTATGCTGACAAAGAGGGATTCATAGAGACTAAATTGATGATTACACCCAGAAAAGTAATCCTGGAGGGGTAAGGGAACTTTATGTAAAGTCTACTTTCCAACAATGCTCTTGAAAAAAATAACAAAAGTCTGTTGGTATAAGATATTGCTAAATATAAAGATGGAGCCTGTACCAAGATATCATCCAGGTAAGGAACCACCAAAACACCCTGAACTATAATCACAGATAAGAGACACCCCAGAAATTTTGTAAAGATACTGGGAGTGGTAGCCAGACCAAACAGAAGAGCAACAAACTGAAAATGCTTGTCCAGGAAAGCAAATCTTAGAAACTGATGATGATACCTGTGAATAGGGATATGAAGATAAGCATCCTTCAAATCAATAGTGGACATGAACTGTCACATTCGAGCAAGAGGTAGAATAGTTCAAATTGTCTCCATCTTGAAGAAGGAACAATGAGAAACTTGTTTAAAGTTTTCAAATCCAGAACTGGTCGGAAAGTTCCTTATTTGTTGGGAACGATAAAGAGGTTGGAATAGAAACCCTGACCCAATTCTGTTACAATTACACCCAAAGATTCCAGATCTGAAATGATAAAAGGCTCTTGCTTTTACAGGATTCTTTGAAACATGAGACAGTAGAAACCTTCCCCTGGAAGGCCTTGAACTTAAACTTATTCTGTATCATTGGGAAACAATTTTTAGAACCCATGGATCTTGAACAGAATGAAATAAAGTCTCCTGAAAAATGCGTAATCTGACCTCTACCAGGGGCCGCACCTTCATGCAATCTTGCTAGAGGGAACAGGTTTCTTGGACTATTTAGGCCTGTTCCAATTAGGGTTAGGCTTCCAGGAAAAAAAAACTGCTTCTGAGATAAAGAGTTGGATTTCTGGTTCTTAGATTGTCAAAAGGAACAAAAACGGTTAGAAGCCCTAGACTTATCCTTAGACTTCCTATCCTGAGGGAGAAAACTCCTTTATCTCCAGTCACCGTAGTAATAATATCATCTAACCCAGATCCAAACAGCATCACAAATGAAAGCATTATCTGGCTTTAATAGTTTTGATTGATTAACTTCACCAGCAGACTCCTCAGAGTCATTCATCCCGATCGTATCATATCAGAATTAATTCAATCTGCCATCTTTTAGGTGGCGGAGAGGTTAAGAAGCAGCGGTCTTACGAAATAAATAAACTAGAAACTTTCCAAAGGAGGGCTACTAAAATGGAACATGGTAAAAAAAATATTAAAACATACAAAAAAGACTCTATGATCTAAATATGTATAGTTTAGAGGAGGGAAATGAACAAGGTGACATGATAGAAACCTTCAAATATATAAAGCATTTTCCACACAAAAAAAATAAATGCCAAAACAAGGGTTCACAATCTAAAGTTAGTGGGTAGCAGATTCAGGAGAAATTTGAGGTGGTAGTTTTTTTTTTTTTTACAGAAAGGGTATTGGATTCATTGAACTAGCTGCCAACAGAGGTGGTAAATACAAGGGCTGTAAAATAATTAAAAAATGTCTGGGACATGCATAAGGCTATCCTAAGGAAACAGTAACATGCAATATGGGTAGACTTAATGGGCCTTCTTGGTTCTTATCATCTACAGTCAAATTCTATGTTTCTAAGAGTGTTTATAGTTTTAACCCCTTAATTAAAAATACACCCCCAGACTAGGTTACATTTTAGATAATATAGTAATAGTGTTAGTAAATTCTTCCAGCAAGTAACTACTGTTACAAAAGGAGGTGTGCAAGGGACTACCAAATGGTTTCCCAAAATTCATAAATAATCCTCCTCCCACATCCCTTTTTCCATTTTTGGTTCCCAAGATAAATGATAGATAATCCCTTTATGACCCATTACCCAGTTTTGCATAACATACACTGTTATATTAATACAGTTTTACCACTGTGATTACCTTTTATCTAAGCTTCTGGAGACTGTCCCCTTATTTCAGTTCTTTTGACAGACTTGCATTTTAGCCGATCAGTGCTGACTCATAAATAACTTCACTGGAGTGAGCACAATGTTAGCTATATTGCACAGGTGCCTAGCTGTGAAAAAAACTGTCAAAATGTGTGAGATAAGAGGCTGCCTTTAAGGGCTTAGAAATTAGCATATGAGCCTTCCTATGTTTAGCTTTCAACAAAGAATACCAAGAGAACAAAACAAATTTGATGATCAAAGTAAAATTAAAAAGTTGTTTAAAATGTCATGCACTATCTGAATCATTAAAGTTTTAATTTTGACTAGACTGTCCCTTAAACATTATTCTATTAGTGTCTGACACTGATCTCTGTATATCTAATAGGAAGGGGTTAATATCTAACTACAAACTATAATGTAAAAATGGGTTGGGAGGGCAAATTTCTCTGCTTTGGGCAACACAAAACCTATAAGAATCACAATTAATTTGTCTCATTATCTGGCCCATATGACACATGAAAAATAAAACTACAGTGCTTAAAACCACAGCTACTTATTTTAATGAATTTTGCAAAGGATTTGAAGATCTGACAGATCTTGTAGTTCAATGGGATAATTCAATTAAATGGGCCAAATACAATGAGAAAAAATCATCATAATTACAAAGGACACACACTAAACATCTCCTATCTAAACAAGCTACACAAAGAAGCTGTATAATGCAGTAAGAACACGACTAAGCCAATATCAAGTTTACCCTGCAAAAACAATCTCTTTTTTTTCTGTAGAGAAAAATGGGCCATTCAAAAGCGTATTATCTTTACTACCATCGAACAAATCCCACTTAACAAAGCTACTGTTCAAACTGGAGTTTTTATGCAAACAATACGCTAGTCTAGTTCTGAACATCTGAAATTGGTTATTTTTCTCGTTGAGCTATCCTGGCATAGCCTATGAACAGTTTTTACAATAAGCCATACAGAGCAAATTGCTCATTCTTCTTTATCCTGCTGTGTCCTATAATCTGACGCCCACACTAATATAGCAAATTACTAATCATACAAAAGTACTGCCATTTTATGTGCATGACATTTAATTTATTAAACACATTATTATGGCCTAGATTGCAGGTGAAGCACAAAAATATTAGTGCTACTGTGCTTTAATATCTCTCAAGTGCAATCAATAGCGCCTCTATTTTTGCAGTTATTTTTAAGTGCTCCAGCGGCGGTTTAGGGGGTGCCAACCTGTCAGAACCCCTCACACAAAAGACTTCTATGAAGGTGCACAGTAAAATGTCTACTATCGCTCAAGCCAATGGTTCTAGACTGAAGGTGTGCAAGGAACTTTCTTCATATAGTTGTGTAATATAATTTTCATAATAAGGGGTTACTTCAGGTCTAAAAAGGCTCTTCATTTTACAGCAGTATTTTGGAATGCAATGAGTGTTCTAATAGCGTTCTCCATTAAAAATATAGGGCACACTAAAAAAGCTATGGCCACATTAAAGGTATAGTAAACCCAATTTTTGTCTTTCATGATTCAGATAGAGCATGCAATTTTAAGCAACTTTCTAATTTACTCCTATTATCAATTTTTCTTCGTTCTCTGGGTATCTTTACTTGAATGTAAGCTAAGGAGCCGGCCCATTTTTGGTTCAGAACATGGAATGCACTTGCTTATTGGTTGCTAAAAGTAAGCCACCAATCACTAGCCAGGGTGCTGAACCAAAAATAGGCCGGCTCCTTAGCTTACATTCAAGTAAAGATACCCAGAGAACGAAGAAAAATTAGAAAGTTGCTTAACATTGCATGCTCTATCTGAATCATGAAAGACAAAAATTGGGTTTACTATACCTTTAATGTGGCCATAGCTTTTTTAGTGTGCCCTATATTTTTAATGGAGAACGCTATTAGAACACTCATTGCATTCCAAAATACTGCTGTAAAATGAAGAGCCTTTTTAGACCTGAAGTAACCCCTTATTATGAAAATTTTAAGCAACTTTCTAATTTACTTCTATTATGAATTGTTCTTCGTTCTCTCAAGTGCAATCAATAGCGCCTCTATTTTTGCAGTTATTTTTAAGTGCTCCAGCGGCGGTTCAGGGGGTGCCAACCTGTCAGAACCCCTCACACAAAAGACTTCTATGAAGGTGCACAGTAAAATGTCTACTATCGCTCAAGCCAATGGTTCTAGACTGAAGGTGTGCAAGGAACTTTCTTCATATAGTTGTGTAATATAATTTTCATAATAAGGGGTTACTTCAGGTCTAAAAAGGCTCTTCATTTTACAGCAGTATTTTGGAATGCAATGAGTGTTCTAATAGCGTTCTCCATTAAAAATATAGGGCACACTAAAAAAGCTATGGCCACATTAAAGGTATAGTAAACCCAATTTTTGTCTTTCATGATTCAGATAGAGCATGCAATGTTAAGCAACTTTCTAATTTTTCTTCGTTCTCTGGGTATCTTTACTTGAATGTAAGCTAAGGAGCCGGCCTATTTTTGGTTCAGCACCCTGGCTAGTGATTGGTGGCTTACTTTTAGCAACCAATAAGCAAGTGCATTCCATGTTCTGAACCAAAAATGGGCCGGCTCCTTAGCTTACATTCAAGTAAAGATACCCAGAGAACGAAGAAAAATTGATAATAGGAGTAAATTAGAAAGTTGCTTAAAATTGCATGCTCTATCTGAATCATGAAAGACAAAAATTGGGTTTACTATACCTTTAATGTGGCCATAGCTTTTTTAGTGTGCCCTATATTTTTAATGGAGAACGCTATTAGAACACTCATTGCATTCCAAAATACTGCTGTAAAATGAAGAGCCTTTTTAGACCTGAAGTAACCCCTTATTCTGAAAATTATATTACACAACTATATGAAGAAAGTTCCTTGCACACCTTCAGTCTAGAACCATTGGCTTGAGCGATAGTAGACATTTTACTGTGCACCTTCATAGAAGTCTTTTGTGTGAGGGGTTCTGACAGGTTGGCACCCCCTGAACCGCCGCTGGAGCACTTAAAAATAACTGCAAAAATAGAGGCGCTATTGATTGCACTTGAGAGAACGAAGAACAATTCATAATAGAAGTAAATTAGAAAGTTGCTTAAAATTGCATGCTGTATCTGAATCATGAAATAAAAAATGTGGGTTTACTATCCCTTTACGATGCTTTTGGTTACAATATTTAACCAACCTCTTGTAATAATTGCGCAAAAGATAACACACCCAGTTCTATTTATTGAGCTCCACTTGTAATCTAGCCCTATATATTTTTACAAAGTTGATACATGTGTACTAGTATTAGTGAGTAGGCTAGCTGTTAAGAAGAGGAAGTGATATTTTTTTTTGTATGGAGAGCTTGTGCTTCCTTATGCATTTCAGCTATGGGCTCGATTGTTAAGGTTTCACCCTGACTTTGCTAGTTGTTTGCAGCTTTCTGCCATGGCTGCCATTTCAGACTAACCTTTGTTTTCTCCTGTCCTGAAGCAGAGTGTGTAACGCTGCTCATTACACTCAGGCTCCCTCTTATGGCCAAACTGGAGAACATCATTAAAAAGAGACAGGTTGCAGTCCCAGAATGATGATGTAATCACTTCTTATTTAACTGCCTCAATCCAGTCAGCCATTGCCCTTGTGTGGTCTCAATCTTCACTGTAAGTTCCTGTCTCCGTGTATGTCCTGGCTTGTTTGACGTCCCTTCTAGTTGCTGATCTCTGGCATGTTCCTGACATCGCTAATCTCAGTGTTCCTGACCCTGGCTAGTCATTATTATTTTTTAATAAAAGTGTAATTAATTTAGCATTTTATGTCTCTGTCTGATTCCTGGTACCCTGACATTGATTCTCTAAAGCTCTTTTCTTTGAAGATTATCTAAAATGGCTTTTCAGAACTGAGGCAAATTTTAGCTTAAGAGCTGTTTATCTCACTATAGAGGGTTCTGAATGTGAAACAGACACACCTACATTACAAAATAATGGTCCAAAAAACCTCCAAAGTTTTTGCTTGATTTCTCTCCATTCCACAGAGTTTTTGATAATCTGACCCTAACAGTCCATTTATCTAAATTTATGTGGGCTTGCAAGATTCTCAAAGAAATCACACCAGTACTATAGATCTCCTGTTGAAAATCTCTAAAAGCAGTTCTTACCTTAGGAACAGCGTGTCTCACAAAGAACTGTTCCCTGCATTTAAAAAGGACATTAAACACCTTTTGCTTTTGAGTGAAATGAGGCCAAAAAGCAAGGTCTGTAACCTTCAAATCAATAGCTGGTTTGGCAATTTGCAGCATTTGAAGGTTACAGATGTTGGTTCTTGGCCTCTCTATGGACCGTGAGACAAAACACAATTTTTACACAAAAGCAAAAGGCGCGGTTTGAGAATATGAAGGAGATACATATATTTACAACAGGGCTCTCAAAAAATGTATGAAAATAACAAATAGATTATTGGAGAAAAAAAAGGTGTATTGATAAACGTTCATAATTCAGATAGGACACTGTTTAAACCTGTCCTCAGATCTCCCTAACAGGCCACATTTTGAGGTTATCTGAACTGGAGCACATGTAAAATAATCAGCTGATTAATAAACATAGTTATTTTACCTGCTCTCACCCAAGGTTATCCTGAAAACCTGACCTGTTGGGGAGGGTTGAGGACAGGTTTGAAAACCAGTGAGATAGCATGCAGCTTTATGAGACTTTCCAATATACTTCCAATGCCATTATCAACTTATGCACACTCGTTATATATACACTTTCAGAGGCACCAGCTACTACTGAGCACGTGCAAGAGTTAACTGTGTCTACGTATACAAGTCTGTGATTGGCTGATGGCTGTCACATGATACAGGGGGCCAGCAAATTGAAGTAAAATTTGAAATTTGTCTTTTTTATTATGCACTTGTTAATTATGCATTTTAATATATTTAATGGTCTTTTAACCCTTTCACTACCGGGACTTCCAGACAAAAACTTGCCCAAAATACCAGAGCATTTTTAGCATTTTTGCTATCACTCCATTTAAACAAAAATAGAGCCTTGTGTTTTTTTTTTTTACTTACCTATCAAATTTATATATATTTTTTAAGTAGACAACCTAACCTTTTAAGTAGTACACATGTGTGCTCCCCCATGCACACATTGATGAGTGTACACGCACGCACATGTTCAGCCAGAAAAAAAGGTATTTTAAATAATATGACAAAGAAATTTACCAGAAGGTTAAAAAAGGAATATAATGTCCCAAGAAAGAGAAAAACAACTGATCTGACCCCAGGCTATATACAGTATACAACGGAAGTGAGTACACCTCAGTGCAATATCACTTAAATGTCAAATGATTCAAAATCGTATAACCGAACAGTAACTGCATTACGTCTACGTTTTACAGTAGGGTATTTGCTCTTATGTAAAATTAAAACCTAACAGTTTAGATTTACTGTATTAAAAATACCGTCCCCAAAGCAGGAAATCAATGCAACAAAAGTTAATTTACCTTTCATTACTGAGATTCAAATCTTTTATTTTTTTTTCAATACTTTGCATGTCCACCTTTATTTTTGATAACAGACTCAATCCTCCTTGGCATGGAGGAAACCAGTGTCGTACAACTTTCTAAAGAGATATTCTGTCCTTCTTCAGAGATAAAAAAAATAAAATTTCAGCTCCTCTTTGCTGGAGGGGTTGTGTTGCTCTACAATTCTTTTTAAAATACCCCAAAGGTGTTCTACTGGATTCACGTCAGGTGACATAAGTCATAATTTTTACTTGTTTCTCCTTTAGTGATTTTGGCAGTGTGCTTTGGATCGTTATCATGCTGGAATATTCGTCCTCTGCCAAACTTCTGTAGACTGGGAGTCATCTTGTCCGCCAGTATTTTGGAATATTGCAGGCATTTATGGTGCCATCTATAAATGTCATCTCCCCAACACCTTTTGCAGTCATGCAGCCCCATATTGTCACACTCCCACCTCCATGATTCACTGTAATAATCCTGACCAGGTTCACGCCAAACATGCTGCACCCCATCTAATCCGAAATATTGTTTCATGGTCTTGGCCATCTTACCAAATAATATTCTCCCAGTATTCATCAGGCTTTTCATATTGTTTAACAAAGTTTAATCTTTCAGTTTTGTGCTGAAGAGCAAGCAAGGGCTTTTTCCTTAAATGCTGTCCACGGAAGTTGACATTATGCAATGTCCTTAGCACTGCCTGAGCTATCAAAGAAACTACAATCAGTAATCCCTGAGCCAAATCTGAAGCTTTTGCCTTAATGCAAATCGGAAGCACTTGCCTGTTGCATGTTTTTCAGAGCTAGATTGCGCAAGTAGCGCACTGTCTGTGGCGTCATTTTAGGACAGCCACTGCGGCTCTGATTTTTGGCACTGTGTATCAATCTATACCTCCTGATTACTGCTACAACTGTGTTTTGACTGATTTTTAGTTGGTCACCAATCTTCCTGTAATCTTTCCCATGTTTGCGAAGTCTCACAATCAGATTTTTCAATTCCTCTGGCAATTCTTTTCCATGTGGAGATATGATGCAAAGTTGCAAATAGACACAGCCCATTGGTCAAAATATGAGACTGTTCTGGTAACTATGCTCCTGCAATTAGGCTAATTGGAAATCCAAAGGTGTACTCAATTTTGTTTCAGTGATCACAGATGTATTCACTTTGTTGCATTAAGTTTCTACTTTGGTGCCTGTATTTTCAATATAATCTTTCTAAAGTATTTGTTTTTTATTGTTTATAATAGGAAATACTCTTCTTGTCAAATTAGAGAGGTGATACAATTTTGAATAATTTGATATTTAAGTGATATTGCCCAGGGGTGTACTCACTTCTGTTGTATACTGTGTATATGTGTGTGTGTGTATTTATGTATACACACACACACACACACATATATATATATATATATACACTGCTCAAAAAAATAAAGGGAACACTAAAATAACACATCCTAGATCTGAATGAATAAAATATTCTAATTAAATACTTTGTTCTTTACATAGTTGAATGTGCTGACAACAAAATCACACAAAAATTAAAAAATGGAAATCAAAATTTTCAACCTATGGAGGTCTGGATTTGGAGTCACACTCAAAATTAAAGTGGAAAAACACACTACAGGCTGATCTAACTTTGATGTAATGTCCTTAAAACAAGTCAAAATGAGGCTCAGTAGTGTGTGTGGCCTCCACGTGCCTGTATGACCTCCCTACAACGCCTGTGCATGCTCCTGATGAGGTGGCGGATGGTCTCCTGAGGGATCTCCTCCCAGACCTGGACTAAAGCATCCACCAACTCCTGGACAGTCTGTGGTGCAAAGTGAAGTTGGTGGATGGAGCGAGACATGATGTCCCAGATGTGCTCAATTGGATTCAGGTCTGGGGAACGGGAGGGCCAGTCCATAGCATCAATGCCTTCGTCTTGCAGGAACTGCTGACACACTCCAGCCACATGAGGTCTAGCATTGTCTTGCATTAGGAGGAACCCAGGGCCAACCGCACCAGCATATGGTCTCACAAGGGGTCTGAGGATCTCATCTTGATACCTAATGGCAGTCAGGCTACCTCTGGCGAGCACATGGAGGGCTGTTCGGCCCCTCAAAGAAATGCCACCCCACACCATTACTGACCCACTGCCAAACTGGCCATGCTGGAGGATGTTGCAGGCAGCAGAACGTTCTCCACGGCGTCTCCAGACTGTCACGTCTGTCAAATGTGCTCAGTGTGCCCCTGCTTTCATCTGTGACGAGCACAGGGCGCCAGTGGCGAATTTGCCAATCTTGGTGTTCTCTGGCAAATGTCAAACGTCCTGCACGGTGTTGGACTGTAAGCACAACCCCCACCTGTTGACGTTGGGTCCTCATACCACCCTCATGGAGTCTGTTTCTGACCGTTTGAGCAGACACATGCACATTTGTGGCCTGCTGGAGGTCATTTTGCAGGGCTCTGGCAGTGCTCCTCCTGTTCCTCCTTGCACAAAGGCGGAGGTAGCGGTCCTGCTGCTGGGTTGTTGCCCTCCTACGGCCTCCTCCACGTCTCCTGATGTACTGGCCTGTCTCCTGGTAGCGCCTCCATGCTCTGGACACTACGATGACAGACACAGCAATCCTTCTTGCCACAGCTCGCACTGATGTGCCATCCTGGATGAGCTGCACTACCTGAGCCACTTGTGTGGGTTGTAGACTCCGTCTCATGCTACCACTAGAGTGCAAGCACCACCAGCATTCAAAAGTGACCATAACATCAGCCAGAAAGCATAGGAACTGAGAAGTGGTCTGTGGTCACCACCTGCAGAACCACTCCTTTATTGGGGGTGTCTTGCTAATTGCCTATAATTTCCACCTGTTGTCTATCCCATTTGCACAACAGCATGTGAAATTGATTGTCACTCAGTGTTGCTTCCTAAGTGGACAGTTTGATTTCACAGAAGTGTGATTGACTTGGAGAAACATTGTGTTGTTTAAGTGTTCCCTTTATTTTTTTGAGCAGTGTATATATATATATATATATATATATATATATATATATATATATATATACAGCTATGTAGAAAAGAATAAATAGAAATTATGTAAATAGCTAAAGTTGTATATACAACAGAAATCCATAATACATCTTAGAAAATGAGCATAAAATGCAGATAAAGGTACTGAATAATTAGTAATCAAAAGTTAATTCTCAAAATCTGGGCAACAGAAACCAAATAAATGTAAAGGTTCCCAAAATCTTCACCAGTGGTAAAATGCAAACAGAAGACTATGTTTCTGCACCACAGATCAAATAAGGAGTTCTTGAATGATAAAACAGTATGGGGTATCTACCCTAATAGCCAAACACTTTCAGTTACCTCAATCCATATGAGGTAAGTAGCCGCTAGTAAATAATAGAGCAATGCTCCCTTAGGTCTCCAATCAGGTCTTTATAAAGTGGAAGAAACAGGGGATCCAAGGGGTTAAATCAGCAGTGCTGCTATTGAAGTATGGTAGTTTGTTTTTCCAGTTTAATCCTCGCCTCCCAGAGTGTAAAACATACATGTGAAGACAGTATATCACAAATATAGTGAAGTACGTATTTACTAAAACAGTGAATTCACACACAGATAAAAAACACTCACAAACAGAACCTCAATCAAAATGAGGTAAGAGATAAGCACATAATAAAACGAAGGTGGGGAAGTTGGAGCCGTAAATGTTAATAACAGTCCAGGAGTGACAATCACTCAATATGCAGATAAAAAAAATGTCCCTTGGGATTATTCAATCCATTTAAAAGCACAAATGATATACGGCATCCATAAAAATCAAAACACAGTGTGAATGCGTTTGCAGGTGTGAACAGAAACACCTGCAAACGCGTTTCATGCATGCGCACACTGCATGTTAGTCTACCTGAACACACCTCTCTTTATTCAAAATTCTCTTAAAGCAATACCTCTCATTATATTAGAAAAGCCAAAAAGCGGACAAAAAGCTAGGAAACATATTGTGATTCTATTTAGTCATTAATCTGTTGGTTACATTATTAGTAAATGTATTTTACAATTCCCTTATCAAAAATAACTATTAGTTGATCTCAAAATTACCTGTATTGTATATATCACAGTTTTAAAAGAGATTAGTTTCTTCATAGAAAATCATGTGTTAACACCTTTTGATATTAGTCCTTTAAAGATGTCTAAAATAATAAAGTGAAAATCAATGCAACTATGTACTGACACATTTATTTTGTGAAGCCAACAACATATCCGTGTTTGTAAAATACGGAAGAGAGGAGAGAATAAAAAGATCATGTGAATAAATCTAAATCCCTTCTCATATTCAGTCCCCGAGGACTGCTAGTTTTTAGTGTAAACATCCAGTAGATCTCTCACTTGTTGAGTTTATTCTCTCTATCACCTCCTCTCTTCTATACTGGCACATGATCTATGTCCTGTATGGTCAGTTTCGTGACATCAGCATTATGTAGTTCTTTAAAGTGCCTTGCTACCGGTGTATCTGATTCCTCATCCTCTATAGATCTTAAAGGGACAGTCAAGTCCAAAGAAAAACTTTCATGATTTGAATAAGGAATGTAATTTTAAACAACTTTCCAATTTACTTTTATCACCAATTTTGCTTTGTTCTCTTGGTATTCTTAGTTAAAAGCTAAATCTAGGAGATTCCTATGCTAATTTCTTAGACCTTGAAGACTGCCTCTAATCTGAATTCATTTTGACCACTAGAGGGCATTAGTTCATGTGTTTCATATAGATAATTGAGCTCATGCACGTGAAGTTACCCTGGAGTGAGCACTGATTGGCTAAAATGCAAGAATGTCAAAAGAACTTAAATAAGGGGGCAGTTTGCAGAGGCATAGATACAAGGTAATAAAAAAATCTGGTGTTGGCTGTCCCTTTAAGTGTTGGAGAAACCTATCTTTTAGAGGTCATTTAGTTTCCCCTGTATATTGTTTTAAGCAGATGACATGTAAGTAAATAGACAACATGTGTAGTTGAGCAATTTATGAAGAAATTAATGTCATGTTCGTGTCCTGTACTGCTAGGGTTAAATTTACTACCTTCTGTAACAGGAAAACATGTTTTGCAGATAGGACGTCTATACTTGAAAAAGCCTTTCTTCTTTTTAAGCCAACTACTGTTGGATTTTGATGGCAATTCAGAAGAAGACAAAAGGTTTGCCAATGTTTTACCTCTTCTAGTGACAAAATCACAATCCTTTTCTACAATTTCTTTGATAATTGGATCTGTGTGCATTATAGGAAGGGATTCCTTAATAATATTGCATATTTTGTGGTATTCGTCACTATAAGTTGTAATGAATTTAGGTTTAGAATGTTCATTTGTATCTCTTGCTGAGCTTTGTTTATACCTAAGTCTCTCCTAGGAATGAGTTCTGCATCCTCTGTCTTTCAGTCTATTGGTAACGATTTGTGCTTGTTTTTGATAATCCTCTTCCTTAGTACAATTTCTTCTTGCTCTAATATATCCCCCTTTGGGGATTCCTCTGACTTCATGTTTAGGATGGCAAGAATCAAATTGTAAAATTGTATTTCCCACTGTGGGTTTCCTGTAAATTGTGGTATCAATTTGACCACTAAAAACTTCACCTATTATTTGTATTAATGGATTCTGAGTTGTTTTCTCCTATGAATGAGATCCCCAATCCATTTTGATTCAGGTAATTACAAAAAATCATTGGCCATATTATTGTCTCCATCAAAGATGAAAAGCAGGTCATCAATATAGCGATAATATTGTATGATTCTGACTTTGAATGGATTCCTATCTGCATAGACGTGGGACAGCTCCCACCATCCCATGAAGAGCTTGGCGTATAAGGGGGCAAATGTTGCCCCCATCGCTGTCCCACGTCTATGCAGATAGAAATCCCTCTGAAATATGAAAAAAGTATGTGTCAGTAAATATTCTATTGCATTAAGTAAAAAACTGCTTGGTAATAGGTTCAAAATTGACATATATACTTATTTACTTAATGCAATAGAATAATTTTCAAAGCTTAAAAATAAAAATCACGTACCTATAACACACTCCTACTATGCTTGATAGCAGGAAACCAGTCCTGAAAACATATCAGCAGAGGACACAATATAGGAATTAACTGTATACCCAATATGAGGAAGCAAAAGACAAGTCCCTGCAACATCCTTGGGAGGATAGTGACTTACATTTTTATGGGAAAGAAAAAAATAAGGCACATGCTGAACTCAAACTTCCCTCTTGAAAAACACTGAACTCTGAGGACCAATGGGCCTCAACTCAGTCTGAGAACCCCTCTCAACAAAGAAATCATTGGTACATCTCCATTCTTCCCCTTCCTCCAGCAAAGGAGGCAAAGATAAGACTACCATAGAGCTAAAAGGGGTTATATAGAGCTCTTGGGGTTTGGGAGTCTTTGCCTCCTCCTAGTGGCAGGGAGAGTAAATTTCCAGGAGTAATGGCTCATGGACTCTTACCTCCTTTATGAAAGAAAAGAGCAGGCAGAGTTAGTAAGCAGCCCATTCTAGTGAAAAAGCAGGCAGGTTTTGGCATGAAGTTTCTTCATTGACTTCTAAGCAAATCTGGCCCCAGAAGAGACTTGTACATCCATTTTGTAGCGATTCATGAATATGTGAAAAGAACTCCAAACTGCTGTTTTGCATCAGACTCCAGCATAGATGTTTGCTTCAGTTAGCAAAGTGGAAACGGTCCATACAGAATGACTGTTAGGCCAGAAGACACAGTTGTATTCATTATCTTAGATTAGTGGCTCTCAAATATTTTCAGGTCACTGCCCCCATGGTTCTATAAATTCACCATCAGCACCCCCCCCAGCATAACGCATCCCATACAAATAATATTCAGACTTGCAGTGCACAACCCCTAATAAAGATAATGACACATTACAACCTAAAGGATTAACAAACATTCAAATTGTCTTTTTTTAGATTTTCATTTAAACTGTATTATCTTTATCTCCTCATACCAGCTTTTTATTAATGTCGATAGGTACTGTGCAAGAGTTTTATAAACCACATTTAGTAATTACTTCACTGTTAATCTGATGGCTGTTCATGGTGAAGTGAAACCAGTTTCCCAATCTATGGTATTATGTTCCTTGGCAGGAGTCTTACATCGCCATTGTCAGAGATCGGGAGTTGAATTCTTTGCTTGGAGCATAATTATACTACTGCGCCAATAAATCAACTTTATAGAAAGTGTATTCTACGTACCAAAATGTCATGTAGTGCACCACCAGATTATTTCTGATGACAGAAGACTTAAAAACCTTAGATGGTTGACAGTTTACAAAGCTACTCAGACAAACATAACCTTTGCTGTGTTTCCTGCTACTACACAATAATTCTAAACTGTGCAGTTAATGTTACATATACAGCGCCAAAAAAAACAAATAAGGCAAGCCTACAGTACAAATGGCTGCAATTTATTTTAGTGAGTCTGTAATCTACCCCCGATGTTTCCGGCTCGCCAGAAACAAGAGTTAAGAAGCAGCGGCCATAAGACCACTGCTCCTTAACTCATCCACCACCTCTGAGGTGGCAAACTGCATTCATCCCGATACGATCGGGATTATTGACACCCCCTGCTGATTGGCTGCAAATGTGCAGGGGGCGACCTTGCACAAGCATTTCTTGTTTTATCGATGTCGGGCAGACATGATTCATTACAGCAAATCATGTCCGCCCGTAAGTTGATAAATTGGCCCCAAAGTGTAAGTTGCTTATAAACTTGAACTATCATAGAAGAAAAAGCTTTGAAGGCAAAGGGTAGTAAAATTGCAAATACAAAGTGAGAAAGTTGTTTTGCCTTGCACATCTACAATAAAACACAACAAATTGGGATAATTATACGTGAAGGGGCCCTCTAGAATTCTCTTCCACTCCTTTCCTACTAGCGCCCCCCCATCCACTTCTTATGCCTATTAGTGCCCCCCTTAGTAATCCAACCAGAGGGCCGCGCTGCCCATTTTGGGAAGCACTGCCTTAGATAATGTACTGGGCAATTGTAGTCAGTACTGGCCAACCTTTGCAATGTTCCCCCTGGAATTAATGGGAGTCTGTTAGTCTACCTTTCATTCTGTCAATATATATGTGTAGACCTCAAAATTGAATGTGTTTAGGTTTTTACTGTTTAATTGCTTCTTTCTAATCATGGCACAATGATGGAAACACTCACCAAACAATATGAAGAAGAGGAGAGAGCTACCTGTCTGATTGAGGTAATAACCAACAGAGCATTATCCTCAGTATAGGCTAGAAAGGAAATTTAAAGGGACATTAAACCCAAAAATATTCTTTCATTATTTAGAGAATACAATTTAAAAAAAAAAAATTCAATTTACTTCTATTATCAAATTTGATTTGTTCTCATGGTATTCTTTGTTGAAGGGATACCTAGGTAGGTAGCATGCACATGCCTGAAGCACTGCATGACAGGAAATAGTGCTGCCCTCTAGTGCTCCTGCTAATGTATAACAATGTTACAAAGCTGCTGCCATATAGTGCTGCAGACACGTGCACACTCGTGAGCTTACATGCCTGCTGTTCAACAAAGGATAACATGAAAACAAAGATAATTTGATAACAGAAGTAAATGGGAAAGTTGTTCAAAATTGTATGTTCTATCTGAATCATGAAAGAAAAAAAATTGGGTTTTATGTCCCTTTAATCAGAGTCTAGGGCTGCAGGCAAATTAAAGTTTCATGATTCAGATAAAGCATACAATTTTAAACAACTTTCCACTTTACTTCTATTAACTCATTTCCTTTTTTTTTTATCCTTTGTTGAAAAGCAGGGTGGATAAAAATCAAGTTTTTTTTTAATTATTTTTTTATTTAAATATTTATTTTTTAAATAAAATGCTTTTTGAGGAAAAATCTAAACATAGTTTCTATTTATTTATTATAATCTAAAGGTTATTTATCCTGATTAGTTTTTAATTATATAGTAAGATGCTGTATATTCATGGCTGTAAATTAATTCCATTGATCCATTCACAATGTCAGGCTCTCCCAATTTTTCTATCTTGAAGATATTATCACATATTATTGGTTTTGTAGTTCTTAAAACTGTGATTATTTGTCTGCAAAAATAACTTGCCCTTTCTTCACAGCAAAATATTATAAAATAAACATACAGAACTGAAAGATAGACCTTAAAGGGACAGTCTAGTTAAAAAAAAAAACTTTCTTTATTCAGTTATTTTAAACAATTTTCCAATTTACTTCTATCACCAATTTTGCTTTGTTCCCTTGGTATTCTTAGCTGAAAGCTAAACCTGGGAGGTTCATATGCTAATTTCTAAGCCCTTGAAGGCCGCCTCTTATCTCAGGGCATTTGACAGTTTTTCACCACTACAGGGTGTTAGTTCATGTGTTTCACATAGATAACATTGTGCTCACGCACGTGGAGTTCCTAGAAGCCAGCACTGATTGGCTAAAAGGCAAGTCTGTCAAAAAAACTGAAATAAGGGGCAGTCTGCAGAGGCTTAGATACAGGGTAATCACAGAGGTAAAAAAGTATATTAAAGGGACATTAAACACTAAATAAAAGCTAGTTATAATGATGCATTTAATGAAAAGATTAGTCTGAGAATAACATGTAGATGTATTTTTTAAAGTTTCATTGGCTGTTTAAATATTGACAAAATAAGAGTTAAGTTTTAGTGTCTATAAAACTATGGGAGCTGCCATGTTGTAACTTAGGGTACCTTCTCTGCTGTAGCCAATTAGGGACAGTTATATATAGGTCACTAGATTGTGCAGCCAATGGCTGTGTGGAATATAACAGTGTTCTGCACTTCCATTTCTAACAGGAACTGAAAAGCTCACAATTACTGAATGGAATTACAGGAAAAAGGTACAAAATAAATAATTAAAAGTATATTGCAGAATTTTTAATATTTATACTATTTATTATTTTATATTATCTCAAAGTGTTTAATGTCCCTTTAATATAACAGTGTTGGTTGTGCTAAACTAGGGAATGGCTAATAAAGGGATTATCTATCTTTTTAAACAAATATTTTGGTGTAGACTTTCCCTTTAAAAGGGACATAATCATGAAAGAAAACTCGGGTTTCAGATAGAATTAAATCTGAAAATTGCATACTTTACTATTCAATTTGATTTATACTCTTGGTATCATTTGTTGAATAACTGGGCCTAGCTGAATACATTGGGTGATACAGTGACAAGCAGCTAGCTCACAGTAGTGAATTGCTTCTGAGACTACCTATGCAGGCTTTTCAACATTGGATACCAAGAGAACGGAGCTAATTAGATAAAAGAAGTAAATTGGAAAATCGTTGCAAATTGCATGTTCTTACTGAATCATGAAAGTTACATTTTGACTTTACGTTCCCTTTAATGCCATTGCTCCCCTGAAAATCTATGTACACAGAAACATCCCATACTAAGTTTCAAGAAGCTCACTGAATAGAAGATTGTTTGGAGTGGAATCGATCTGCACAAGGCAAAAAAATGGCACACAATGATGACACGTCACCCTATGACATAAATAGCAACATGCAAAGCTGTAGAGGATTTCGAATACAGCTAAACTCTAAAAAGCAGCTAAGAATTTTGATTGAATATAAAAAATATGAACCAAAATAAAGCCTAATGGATACTTCTATTATAGTTGCATAAAATCTGATTATCAACATTCCATGAGGCTAACATAATACTTAGCATCCTAATTTATAAATAAATTACTAGCTCCAAAAAATCCCTGTATGTTTCACAGACTCTACCAACCTTGACAAATATTTAGCCACAAATAAAGTCGCTAAAAAATAGCACTGAATTAATGACTCAAGGCATGTATACAAACAATATATAACAACAACTTTAATTAAAAAGTGCCCAATCCATAGCTGAGAATGTTGTATATAATAAAAGTATATACTTACTGTGTAAGACACCCATTCACATATAGCAGACAGCCGAACCAGTACTGAAACATATTAGCAGAGGTAATGGTAGAGGAGTATAATGTCGATCGGTAAAGGGAGGCAGCAGATGAATCCCTGCGACCGATTTACAGAGAGCCTTAGAATGGATTTCCCATAGGCGAAAACATGGCGTCATCAGGCAATACTCCCTTCACATCCCTCAGACAAAAACTGTACTTTGAGAAGAACTGGGCTTCAATATGCTTAGAAGCGCCTATTACAGAAGAAAAATCAAGCACAACTTGCTTTACCACCTCCATGAGAGGCAAAGTTTGTAAAATTAAAGTATGAGTGGGGTGGGAGGTGTATTTATAGGCATTTTGAGGTTTAGGAAACTTTGCCCCCTCCTGGTAGGAATGTATATCCTATTAATCACTAGCTCATGGACTCTTGCCACTTACATGAAAGAAAAAAGGAAATTTATGCTTACCTGATAAATTGATTTCTTTTACGATATACCGAGTCCACGGTTTCATCCTTTACTTGTGGGATATATTCCTCCTGCTAACAGGAAGTGGCAAAGAGCATCACAGCAGAGCTGCTATATAGTTCCTCCCCTAACTCCTCCCCCCAGTCATTCGACCGAAGGTATAGGAAGAGAAAGGGAAAGAACCATTAAGGTGCAGAGGTGACTGAAGTTTATATAAAAAATAAATCCCGTCTCAAAATGACAGGGTGGGCCATGGACTCGGTATATCGTAAAAGAAATCAATTTATCAGGTAAGCATAAATTTCCTTTTCTTTTACAAGATATACCGAGTCCACGGTTTCATCCTTTACTTGTGGGATACCAATACCAAAGCTTTAGGACACGGATGAAAAGGAGGGACAAGACAGGATCCTAAACGGAAGGCACCACTGCTTGAAGCACCTTTCTCCCAAAAATAGCCTCAGAAGAAGCAAAAGTATCAAATTTGGAAAATTTGGAAAAAGTATGAAGGGAGGACCAAGTCGCAGCCTTACAAAGCTGCTCAACAGAAGCATCGTTTTGAAAAGCCCATGTGGAAGCCACAGCTCTAGTGGAATAAGCCGTAATCTTTTCAGGAGGCTGCTGTCCAGCAGTCTCGTATGCCAAACGTATGATGCTTTTCAGCCAAAAAGAAAGAGAGGTAGCTGTAGCTTTTTGACCTCTACGCTTCCCAGAATAAACAACAAACAGAGAAGAAGTTTGACGGAAATCCTTGGTTGCTTGCAAGTAAAACTTCAAAGCACGAACCACGCCTAAGTTATGTAACAGACGCTCCTTCTTAGAAGAAGGATTAGGACACCGAGAAGGAACAACTATTTCCCGATTAATATTCTTATTTGAAACAACCTTAGGAAGGAATCCAGGTTTAGTACGCAAAACCACCTTATCAGTATGGAATATAAGATAAGGGGAATCACATTGCAATGCAGAAAGCTCAGAAACTCTTCGAGCAGAAGAGATAGCAACTAAAAAACAAAACTTTTCAAGATAACAGCTTAATATCTATGGAATGCATGGGTTCAAACGGAACCCCTTGAAGAACATTAAGAACTAAATTCAAGCTCCATGGCGGAGAAATCGATTTAAACACAGGCTTGATTCTGATTAAAGCCTGACAAAATGCCTGAACATCTGGGACATCTGCCAGACGCTTGTGAAGCAAAATTGACAAAGCAGAAATTTGTCCCTTCAAGGAACTAGCTGATAATCCCTTCTCCAATCCTTCTTGGAGAAAAGACAAAATCCTAGGAATCCTGATCTTACTCCATGAGTAACCCTTGGATTCACACCAATAAAGATATTTACGCCATATCTTATGGTAAATTTTTCTAGTGACCGGCTGGCAAGCCTGAATCAGGGTATCAATGACCGGCTCAGAGAAACCCCGTTTAGATATAATCAAGCGTTCAATCTCCAAGCAGTCAGCTGCAGAGAAGTTAGATTTGGATGTTGGAACGAACCTTGAATGAGAAGGTCCTTTCTCAATGGCAGTCTCCCCGGTGGCAGAGACGACATGTCCACTAGATCTGCATACCAAGTCCTGCATGGCCACACAGGCTCTATTAAAATTACTGAAACCCTCTCCTGTTTGATTCTGGAAATCACACAAGGAAGGAGAGGAAAAGGTGGAAACACATAAGCCAGGTTGAACGACCAAGGTACTGCTAGAGCATCTATCAGTACAGCCTGGGGATCCCTTGACCTGGACCCATAACGTGGAAGTTTGGCATTCTGTCGAGATGCCATCAGATCCAATTCGGGTGTGCCCAATTGATGAATCAAGGCTGCAAACACCTCCGGATGGAGTTCCCACTCCCCCGGATGAAAAGTCTGACGACTTAGAAAATCTGCCTCCCAGTTCTCTACTCCTGGGATATAGATCGCAGACAGATGGCAAGAGTGAGTCTCCGCCCATCGGATTATCTTTGATACTTCTATCATTACTAGAGAACTCCTTGTTCCCCCCGATGATTGATATATGCCACAGTCGTGATATTGTCCGACTGGAATCTTATGAATTTGGCCAAAGCCAAATGAGGCCATGCGTGTTGAATAGCGCTCTCAATTCCAGAATATTGATTGGTAATTGAGACTCCGCCTGAGTCCACACACCCTGAGCCTTCAGGGAATTCCAGACTGCACCCCAGCCCAGAAGACTGGCGTCCACCGTTACTATGACCCAAGATGGTCTGCTGAAGCACACCCCTTGGGACAGATTGTCCTGCGACAACCACCACCGAAGAGAGTCTCTGGTCTCTTGATCCAGATTTATCTGAGGAGATAAATTCACATAATCCCCATTCCACTGACTGAGCATGCACAGTTGTAGTGGTCTTAGATGAAAGCGAGCAAACGGGATGATATCCATTGCCGCTACCATTAGTCCGATAACTTCCATACACTGAGCCACTGATGGCCGCTGAATGGACTGCAGAGCCCTGCAAGTATTTAGAATCTTTGATTTTCTGACTTCTGTCAGAAATATTTTAATATTTTCTGAGTCTATCAGAGTTCCTAGGAATGGAACTCTGGTCTGTGGAACTAGTGAACTCTTTCCTACATTCACTTTCCAACCGTGAGTTCTCAGAAATGACAACACGATGTACGTGTGAGATTTGGACAGATGAAATGTTGACGCCTGAATCAGGATATCGTCCAGATAGGGCGCCACTGCTATGCCTCGTGGCCTGAGAACTGCTAGAAGAGACCCTAGAGCCTTTGTGAAGATCCTGGGAGCCGTGGCCAACCCAAAGGGCAGGGCCACAAACTGATGTTTGTCCTGAAATGCAAATCGCAGGAACTGATAATGATCCTTGTGGATAGGGATGTGAAGATACGCATCCTTCAGGTCCACCGTGGTCATGTATTGACCCTCCTGGATCATAGGCAGAATTGTACGAATAGTCTCCATCTTGAATGATGGGACTCTGAGAAACTTGTTTATACACTTGAGATCTAAAATCGGTCTGAAGGTTCCCTCTTTTTTGGGAACCATGAAAAGGTTTGAATAGAACCCCTGCCCTTGTTCCCGATCTGGAACTGGGCAAATTACACCCATGGTGTAGAGGTCTTTTACACAGTGTAAGAACGCCTCCCTTTTTGTCTGGTCTACAGACAATCGTGAAAGATGAAATCTTCCCCTTGGGGGGAAGTCTTTAAAATCCAACTGATACCCCTGGGCCACAATTTCCAATGCCCAGGGATCCTGTACATCCCTTGCCCAAGCCTCAGCAAAGAAAGAGAGTCTGCCCCCTACCGGTCCCGGATCGAGGGCTGCCCCTTAATGCTGTCTTGGTAGCAGCAGCGGGCTTTTTTTTACTTGTTTACCTTTATTCCAGGTCTGATTAGGTCTCCAGACCGCCTTGGATTGCGCAAAGTTCACTTCCTGCTTAGTGGAGGAAGGGGAAGCAGAGGATGTTCCTTTAAAATTTCGAAAGGAACGAAAATTATTTTGTTTACTCCTCATCTTGAGGGGCTTGTCCTGAGGTAGGGCGTGACCCTTACCTCCAGTAATGTCAGAGATTATTTCCTTCAGTTCAGGCCCGAATAGGGTCTTACCCTTGAAGGGAATAGTCAAAAGTTTAGATTTAGATGATACGTCAGCTGACCATGACTTTAGCCATAACGCTCTACGTGCTACAATGGCAAAGCCTGCATTTTTCGCTGTTAACTTTGCAAGTTGAAAAGCAGCATACGTCATAAAAGAATTTGCTAGCTTAAGAGCCTTAATTCTGTCTAAAATGTCCTCTTAAAGGTTTCTCAACCTTCAGAGACTCTTCCAGGGCGTCAAACCAAAAAGCAGCTGCAGTAGTTACTGGAACCATGCAAGCTATAGGCTGTAAGAGAAAACCCTGGTGAACAAAAATTTTCTTTAGAAGACCCTCCAATTTTTTTATCCATAGGGTCTTTAAACGCACAACTGTCCTCAATGGGTATAGTTGTACGTTTAGCTAAAGTAGAAATAGCTCCCTCCACCTTGGGAATCAATTGCCAAAAATCCTGCATGGTGTCAGATATGGGAAACATTTTCTTAAAAGTAGGAGGGGGAGAAAACGGTATACCTGGTCTATCCCATTCCTTCTTAACAATTTCCGAAATTCTCTTAGGAACCGGAAAAACATCCATGTAAGTAGGTACTTCCAAATATTTGTCCATTTTACACAATTTTTCTGGGGGAATCGTGATTGGGTCACAATCATTCAGAGTCGTCAGAACCTCCCTGAGCAACAGACGGAGGTGTTCCAGTTTAAATTTTAAGGACAAGACGTCCGAATCTATCTGAGGTAATACATTTCCTGATTCTGAAAGTTCTCCCTCAGACATAAAATCCCTGACCCCCATATCAGAACACTGTGAGGGTGTATCGGAAATAGCCACTAGGACATCAGAGGGTTCAGCATTTACATCAGAACCCGGCCTACTGCGTTTACCCTGCAAAACTGGCAGTTTAGACAATACCTCTGTAAGGGTAGTAGACATCACTGCAGCCATATCTTGCAAAGTAAAAGAATTAGACGCACTAGAAGTACTTTGCGTCACTTGTGCGGGCGTTAAAGGTTGAGACACTTGGGGAGAATTAGGTGGCAAATCAGACTGAACATCATCTTTAGACACACTTTCATTACCTAAAATGTAACCTTTACAGTGTAGGGCCCTTTCAGTACAAGAGGGGCACAATGTAAGAGGGGGTTCCACGACGACTTCTAAACACATAGAGCATTGACTTTCTTCAATGTCAGACATGCTGAACAGGCTATGTAACACCACAGAAAAGTTAAACACTTTATTTGAAAGTATAAAACAGTTTAACAAAAAAAATGGTACTGCGTCTTTAAGAAATTAAAAAAGCGCAAAAGTTCTGCAAAACCGCCAAGAATTAAACACAGATGCACAATTTTTAGATAATTCTGCCCTAAAAAGCATCCGGATATTGCACCCCAAGTAAGGACAGTTAAATTATTTAATAAGGATAATGATGTTTTGACTAAAACTCTTATTAACGTTTTTTCGCACCTCGCCACTGCTCTGCTGTGGCGCCTACCTGCCCCCAGGGATGTTAGAAGACACTCCAAAGCACTCCGGTACAAGAGTGATTAGTTTGGGCCCAACCGGAGCTGAATACTACTGCCTGTGAGTAAGGAAACTGCGCAACTGAGGCAAGAAAACAAGCTCCGTCCATCTACTACGATGTATGCTAAGCTCAAACGCAGCATGTAAAACATCCCAAACAAGCCATGTGGGTATAACAAACACTAAACACGAGTGCAGTATTAGCCATGTGGACCCCCAAAATTTAAAAACCACCAGCCATAACCTATGTTAGATTGCTAATTAAACGTTAGGCTGTCCCAGTGTCTCACCATGCATTAAATACAGGATCACAGTAATAACCTCTTTCACTGAATAGAATTACTGCTTACCCCTTCGCTCTATGGGAATTATGTCATTCAGTTCTGATACATCACAGTCTCCTCAGAAATAATGACTGCACATACCTCAGTGCTGCTTACAGCAGGAAACGTTCCCAACACTGAAGACTCTTCTGTTCTCCTCAGCAATCTTGTGGGAAAGCAAACATGGACCTCAGTTACAACTGCTGAGATCATCAGACTCCAGGCAGAATTCTTCTTCTATGTTCTGCCAGAGGAAAAATAGAACCCTCCGGTACCATTTAAAAAATAAAAAATTCTTGATTGAAGAAAACTAAAACTATAATTTTATCACCATATAAACTTTACCCTTCCTATTGCTAGCATAGCAAAGAGAATTACTGGGGTGAGGAGATAGGGGAGGAGCTATATAGCAGCTCTGCTGTGATGCTCTTTGCCACTTCCTGTTAGCAGGAGGAATATATCCCACAAGTAAAGGATGAAACCGTGGACTCGGTATATCTTGTAAAAGAAAATATAATATTGTTTTAGTTAAATAAAACTATTTAAATTTTTATTAATATGGTAATCATTATTTTTCTCCTTCTAATTAAAAAAAAAGTTAATGAAATATGAATGATTAACATTTTAAACTGGAGATATTTCACCCCCAATAATTTCAATGATATATCTATGCATATCTAATGATATATAACCACATCAGTAATGGTCTGATATAACGGGAAACAATAATCAGAAAACATATTATTCTAAAACTGAAAACCATAATTTAAATCAGTCTTACTGACTAGCGATTATCCCATTTGATTTAAAGGAACACTCAAGTCAAAATTAAACTTTCATGATTCAGATAGAGCAGCAATTTTAAACAACTTTCCAATGTACTTCCATTAACAAAATGTGCACAGTGTTTTTATATTTACACTTTTTTAGTCACCAACTCCTACTGAGCATGTGCAAGAATTTACAGCATTTGTGATTGGCTGATGGTTGTTTCATGGTACAGGAGGAGTGGAGATAGACAGAACTTTGCAATTTATTTTAATCAAATCTACTACTCATTTTAAGTTCAGACTCAGTGCTATTGCATTGTCTTCTTATCATGCATTTGTTCATTATGCAAATCTACTGTATTGACTGGTCCTTTAAATCAAACCCACTCTGTTGAAAAGCATAGCTAAGGAGGTTTAGGAACTACAATGCACTACTGCACTACTATCTAATGTGTTCTGCTAGCTCCCTAGTGCATTGCTTTGTCTTAAAAAAAGGAGAATGAGGGGCGTGTCTCTGGGCAGCACCTTGAATGGTTGCAATATTGGTAGCTCTGTGTGGATCACTGTTAATCTGCCTTTTATCAGTGAATTGAATAACCATCCAGCTATTATACTCTAATATACATAATCTACAGACTAAGAGGATTTGAAACATATACTTCTGTCGAGTATCCCACCCTTGCAAGCCAATCCGGAGCGTTGAGGCCTAAGGCAGGCTCCCTACAGAGAGGTTCTCAACACCCCCCCCGGTAACAATAAAGGCCGGGTAAGCAGTGCACAGACGCTGCAAAAAAAACCAAAACATAAGAACTTCATCTATCAGTTATAACATCTATGTCTATTTTACATCTTACTGGTACGACGAGTTAAAGAAGAGGGAGAAGTAAAGCATTTTCTAGACACATTAGACACATACGCACCTACCAACAAAATTAAAAATGGTGCCCTATGACGCTATGATACTTGAGGCTGTGACCCGCCTGTTAGCCGAACATCATGAACAGATATTACAGACCTGGTCTGCTGAAATGGATAGCCTGCGAGCGCTGGTAAAGCGCAGTGGACATCGACTCATTGCTCCAGGAGATCCCCCAGGGACACCTAACGAGGATGCCAGTACCCGAGTGCACCTCCCAAACTCAGCTGATTCCTTGCCACAGATTCGGGTCCCAGATGGGGCAGCTCAGAACTGTTATCCAAATGTACTGGATAGTAACGCCTTAGATGCGGCTGTTATATCGGTTTCCCTACCAAGATTGCGAGCATCCACAATAGACTTCCAGGTGAGGGGGCCCAATGCGGGGAGACCCGCGAGTGATGCCAGAATAGAGATGCATGAGGTTACCTCCAGCACTAAGGCAGCTTGCCATACTCAAAATTGGGGAGATAAGTGGAGGTTGGTACCGGAGCTCTCGCTAGACCCGCTGTCAAAGGATGCCTCTCTGGGACCCTTACCGTCATCCGCTTTTGCAGGCCGCACTTACCGCATTCACAGTTTCATGAAGAGTGGTGTTTCTCTTGTGCACGGACACTGCAGCGCTGTTAGGCAGGAGCATATGCAGCTTGATCCTCCTCTATCTAGATCACGGCTTCTGGCCTCTAGGACCGAGGTGAGAATAATGAAGGGAGGCTCCCAACGAATTCCCTCTGTGCTGGAAAGGTGTACAAACTTGCTTACAGACCCCATCTGTGGGAACTCTTTTCAAAAATCCGGCATTGGTTGAGGGTGCCCCGGGAAATGGACATACCTACAGGCTCTACAAGGTTTATTTGTTGTAACTGTGCATCCTAACAAGTTTCAAAACCCTTGCATTTCATATATGGTATGGACTGGGCTAGACATTTTTATCCCCATCTGATGTTTTGTTTTTCCTTTCTAATATAGGGGTATAAATATGTGGTAGAAATCACCTGGTTTTCTTTCTTTGCTATTCATCACTTTATCAGCGGGTTAAATGAGAGACTGGTGCCTGCACATTGTTCAACACACTATTATTCTGTTTTACTGCCTGTTCTATTTTGCTGATCTGTTTTAGGTGGAATGGGAGGGTTACATAGAAGTTCCTGGCAATTTAAAATATAATTAGAATTTTGGGTGCATACTCTCCACATAAGTTGTACTTTCTTAGATAAAAATCTAAAATGTTGCCTGATCCAATATTTAAACTACTTTCATACAGAAGAGCCATTAGATATTCAAAACGGTCAGGCACTATCCTGTTAAGCTAGTTAGTTGGAAGACTTAAAACTATATTCAAACATGCTCTGTCCTTATACGTTTATTATAACTCATACACATTTGATATAATTATAGCCATTAGGTGGCGCCAGTCGCCTAATAGTTAAAGCAGGATAAAGACAGCTAAACTCCAAGACATTGAAAAGGCTGATCCTCCCCCCTTAAGCTCTGATATGGTACTTTCTCTTCACTACTCTATTGGAGCCACTTAACCATTAAGATCTGAGGCAAATATTTGTACTGCATGGTATATAGGTTTAAAAGTTCTAGGGGTTATTTTCAGTAAGGTAAAGCTTAGATACATAATGAAAAATAAAAAATGAGGTATGTTATTTTGGTCCCAAAAAATCACTCCCTTCAGAGTAGTTGACCTCCTTTAGCTTGACTTAAGCACTAAAGTCCAAATGTGCCCTCATATGTCATCGTTGGGGTATAATGATTACTTGGCATACTAGTTGTATTAATTGCCTAGACTTCCTCTTTGTTATGTATACTGTGGACTAAAATTGTTTGAATATAAGGTATCTGCAGAAAGCTCTCTCTTCCCGCTATTATAGAAGTACAATTTACAAACTTTATTATAACTGATGGAGGACTCAAATTCCATCATGCATGGTTATTAGGTGATTTTATGTTTAATTACATGTCTTTTATCAATCCTAAAAAAAAAAAAAAAAAAAAAAAAAAAAAAGGAGAATGAAGCACATTTGATAAAGTAAATCAAAATAGTAAATTAGAAAGTTGTTTAAAATGTTATGCTCTGTCTGAATCATTAAAATAAATGTGGGTTTTACGTCCCTTTAAGCAAAAAACAAGCTATTAATGTCTGAAGACAAACATCACAAGGCATGAAATGCATGAAGTGTCATTTAGGTCTTCAGGGGGAAAGGAATTAGCAAGCTACTAACAGCAGTCTAAATAATAGGTCTCATTTGTGGTCTTATTTCTTTCTTTAGAACTTACAGTAGATGAGTCCAAGAAAAATGTAACTTCATGACAACCTTGCACGGAGGTGATCTCATGCACAACAAAGTCTTATTGTACATTGCATCCAGATTATAGCATGTCCTGGCCAAGAACCTCAATTTCACATAATGTTACAGTGAGAATTAGGGTTAAGGATTGAGAACTTAAAGTTAGGAACTTGGGTTTGAATGAACACCTTAGATGCCAGAGGTGGCTCCAATGTACTTAAAGGGAAGTCAAGTCAAAATTATTTTTCCTTGATTCAGATAGGGCATGCAATTTTAAACTGTCCAATTTACTTTAAGCATCAAATTTGCTTTGTTCTCTTGATTTTCTTTGTTGAAAGATACACCTAGGTAGGCTCAAATGCTAAATTCTTGAAGGCCACCTCTTATCTCAGTTTATTTTGACAGTTTTTTACAGTTAGTATTAGTTCATGTATGCCATATAGATAACATTGTGCTCACTCCTGTGGAGTTATTTATGGAAAAAATATGTGTGCCCAAGCACACACAAAATCCTATAGGGGGCGCTTCTTGTTAACTCCACAATACAAGATTAAACAATATACACAAACTTGAACAAAAAGTCCATATAATCCAGAACAGGCAGCACTCTGTCAAAGGATGGTCGAATCCTGGTACTTACAAATGATATAAACTGATAAAGTAGGAAAAGTAATGAATGCAGCAGTGGACTCTTCCCTTTTAAGAAGAAAATGCCACCCCTACCCTTATGTTGATACATTAGTGTCTTCAATCCTGCTGATGACGGTAGATGACTTTGAACAGTAGAGGGGGGATCAAACCAGCATGATATGAGTGGCTTCACCAAATGACCAACTGTGAAGCCACAAATGTTTTGCTAACTATTATCGTGGCGCCGTCGTCTTCCGGTTTTTAGCCCCTTTAGCGTTATTAGCTTCATACAGGGAGGGGTGTATACGATTGAGCAAAAACAAGACCCCAAATCCACCAATCCGTAGGAGACGAATCCAAATGGATTCAGAGCACACTTAGGCCCCACCCCCATTCCAATTTGTCTCCTTCAGATAGATGGATTTTGGGTCTTGTTTTCTCTCAATCATATACACCCCTCCCTGTATGGAGATAACGCTGAAGGGGCTAAAAACCGGATGGCGACGGCGCCACGATAATACTTAGCAAAACATTTGTGGCCTCTCAGCTTCACAGTTGGTCATTTGGTGAAGCCACTCATACATATCATGCTGGTTTGATCCCCCCTCTACTGTTCAAAGTCATCTACCGTCATCAGCAGGATTGAAGACACTAATGTATCAACATAAGAGTAGGGGTGGCATTTTTATATATTGTAGATGCATTGGCTTAGAATACTATATTGTGAAATTGTGGGGAGTTGTTTTAATTAAATTTTTTATATCGTCATTTGTTTCAGTGTTTTGTTTACAAAGATTGGTATAGGATTGCAATCTTTATGGGAAAAAGTTTATGCCTGCCAAGAAAATTATGCATGTGTTTATTGACTGGTATATGTTCGTGCCAACTATAGACAAATCCTATATCAGTCCTATGTTTAAACTATGGCTATTTGATTCTGTGTTGGGAAATATAAACATAGGATTGCAATCTATATGGGCCAAGAGAGTATATTGGTGTATATTTTTCTGAATCATGTATATGTTAGTCATATACAGGTATACCTCACTTTACAGCGCTTCACTTTACAGCGCTTCGCTAATACAGCGCTCTGTGGAGCTGAAGTTCAGCCTCCAAGGATTTTGAAACAGTGCTGTAATCATTGTGAGATTGAAAGAAAAGTGACTGGCATCATTTTGTTATGCTTAGTTTACTCTGTTTACAGCATTACAGTGCAATCTGTGTCTCAGTGCTATAGTCTGGCAAATTTTACTACAGTAATTGTCACTATTTTACAGGTACAGTATTTATTGAATCCTAATTGAATACTGTGCTGTGCTATTGTTAAACTAAACGTAGCACTACTGCACCCCTAATATATGTTAGTTCAAACATGTTTTAAAGTCTTTGAACACACTGTCAAGTGAAAAGAAAGCTAAAACTGCCTTGTTTCACTTTAAGGCGGTTTTCACTTTACAGCGGGGCTCCGGTCCCTAACCCGCTGTATGAGCGGGGTATACCTGTATTCATGCTGGTTGTAGATAAATTGTATTTATAACATGTTAAATCTATTGTCGCAAGGTCATTGCTGGGAGGGTATGTTTGTTTTGGTTTCCATGCCAACTAATTACCTACTGATGACACACACAGGTGTCTCTTGTTAGTGGTGTGTTCTATTGGAGTCTTTTATCCCTTTATATAGCAAGTGTATTTCATTTAATGTTTGTATAGCCTGAGGAAACAGACCTTGCAGAGGCTGAGAAACGCGTTGCTTTTAATAAATATTATTGTTTTTAATATACACTTGCTGTGTTTGGTTGAGTTTTTCAAAATACCACCCTGGGTTTTTCTTTGGATTTCACCTACTGTCTCCCTGGTGTCCAGTAAGCTGTGGAGTACAGTCAGCTGGGAGGCTGTGAAACCCAAGCCTGCTTTTACTGCACCTGGAGGTGCTTTCAATTCTGTAAGTGCAATCATTTACCTTATACCTGGCTTTCCTTGTCTATACGGTATTGGGCTATGGTTGTTTGTGCTTTATTGATTTACAGATAAGGAGACGACTATCTAAAATGTTCCAGACTTGACACAAATGCTGGTTTCAAACAGTGAGCTGGACTACTGCAAAGAACTACCCTAAATCAATTTATATTTGCTAAAGGCTACATTTAGACACCAATCAGCAAGCACTACCCTACCCAGGTCCTGAACCAAAAATGGGCTGGTTCCTATGCTTACATTTTTGCTTTTTCAACTAAAGATACAAAGTGAACGAAGAAAAATTGATCATAGGATTAAATTACAAAGTTGCTTTAAATTGTATGCTCTATCTGAATCATGAAATTTTAATTTTGACTAGACTATCCCTTTAACTCTTGGCCTTCATGCAGAAAAAAATTCTCTATGGTATGAAAGAAGAAAACTATTTATTATGCTTGAGCTGGAGAACACGAGTCATTGCTTAAAGTGATAGTCTACACCAGAATTTTTATGGTTTTAAAAGATAGATAATCCCTTTATTACCCATTCCCCAGTTTTGCATAACCAACACAGTTATATTTATATACTTTTTACCTCTGTGATTATCTTGTATCTAAGCCTCTGCAAACTGCCCCTTTATTTCAGTTCTTTTGACAGACTTGCATTTTAGACAATCAGTGCTGGCTCCCAGCTAACTTCACGTGCATGAGCACAGTGTTAGTTCATGGGTTTCATATAGATAACACACTCTAGTGGTGAAAAACTGTTAAAATGCATTCTGAAAAGAGGAGGCCTTCAAGGTCTAAGAAATTAGCATATGAACCTCCTAGGTTAAGCTTTCAACTAAGAATACCAAGAGAACAAAGCAAAATTGATGATAAAAGTAAATTGGAATTTTGTTTTAAATTACATGCCCTATCTGAGTCATGAAAGTTTATTTTGGACTAGAATGTCCCTTTAATTTTTTTTATTTTTTTTACAGATTTAGAGTTTTTTTCATCCTAATCTTTTTAACTTGCTACCCTATTATCCTATAAAGTAGCATTTAAGAAAGTAGGAATTCTACTTGTAGATTTCTTTAAAGGAAAAAAATATATTAAAACTAACATTTTTATTCAATTTTAAGTTAAAAAAATGACTTGCTCTGTGTTTTGTTAGAAATGTGTAAAATCAAATACATAAATGCATGAATATTCCAAGCTGCATGGTAGATCACATTGTAATTGTAGAATTAAAATGTATTTTCATTAATAGTATATCATAACTTTAGGTGTTTGCTACCAGATATAAGAGATACATAAGCTTTTTTCTCAATTATTGGATTCTACAAAATAATAATAATCTATGTACAGTACATTACTTATGGTGCATGCTGGTGGCCTCAATACATATTTGCCATATGAGAGAGTGCCCCCTAGTGGCTTATTTGTATTCTTATATTTCTGTGTATATAGCCTGTATTTTATGGCCTCAACACATGCACAATAAACAAAAAAGAAGATCTATGGCGCATATTGGTTGTAGGAGAATTTGATTGACAGATACAAAAGGGTGTATAGAAAAGGGACTGGTAATTGAAAAATAAAATCACCATGAAAAAAAAAAAAAGAAATGTGTAAATAATGTACCTATTTTTAGTTTAAAGGGACAGTCAACAACAAAATTGTTCATGCTTAAAAAGTTACATAACACTTTTACTACCCACTCTCCAGCTTTGCACAACCAACATTGTTATAAATATACTTTATAACCTTTAAACCTCTGAATTTCTGCCTGTCTCTAAGCCATTACAGACAGCCTCTTATCACTTTTTTTCATGCGTGCCATAAAGATAAGATTGTTGTCACGCTAGTTGAGTTATTTAAGCACAACACAGCACTAATTGGCTAAAATGCAAGTCAATAGATAATAAATAAAATGTCATGTGATCAGGGAGCTGTTAGAAGATGCTTAGATACAAGATAATCACAGAGATAAAAAATATATTAATATAACCATATTGGTTATGCAAAACTGGGGAATGCATAATAAAGGGATTATCTAACTTTTAAAACAACAACAATTCTGTTATAGATTGTCCCTTTAAATATGTAGTCTATAAAAGAAAAATATTTTAATATAATGTCCCTTTAAGCATAAAACATGATCAAGCCCCATGTCTTTGGTTTGCAACACTTCACATTACTTTTTTGAGTTGGTGTTGGGTATTATTATAGCTTCTTGCCGTATTCACTACAGTTTCTCTGTCCTGTATTGCAAAGTCACAATTACGTATGTACAAACGATCTTTAAAGGGACAGTAAAGTCAGAATTACTCGATGAGCATAGCAAGCAAGCACAGGAGCAGCAATACACTACTGGGAGCTAGCTAGTTAAATGGCTACACTGCACATATATGCTTGACAAAGGCTGTACAAAGCCGAAACGCGTTACTCTTTTTTTTTTTTTTTTTTTTTAAACTACTTGGGCTTCCAAAGTTTGTATGGATGGCGAGGAGAACCAGTTAGAGAAACCACAGAGCTACGAATGCTAATGAGATGCCCACAAGAGAAACAAACAGTACAGGACCAGTTGCAATATGCCGGTGTAAGTAAAGAAAACACCTTTATTTGCCGAATTTTGTCCTTCTTGTAAAAGGGTTCTTTGTCTGTTTTTAGCAAACGACTGTGCTCCAAGTTTGGGCTTCACCAGATGTGTACAGCAAGGTCCCAATAAGTGCATTTCTTTCCTTGAGGTTCACTCTTCTACAAAAGGATAGCAGTAAAATGAAGCAAATTTGATTGTAGGAAATGTGTTTAAAACTACATGCTCTTCTAAAAAAGATACGGCTTGTGCATACGCAGGGCTTCATATTTCCAGTGGTCTCAGACGACTTAGAAATTTCAGCAGATCACTTATAAAGTTGACTTTTTCCTATCTTTAACATTAAGTGGACTAGTAACTTTTTCCCTCTGGGGTAGTAGATTTTAACTCCTGACTAGTAAATCATACTGATATTTTCCAACCCCTATGCATACGTGAGTATCATTCAAATATACACAGTTTTTGAAAAAGGGTACACTATAACAATTCTGTTTTCAAATTACAGATGGACACATTTTATAGGAAATGTATTAGGCATGTGTGTGTGTGTATATATATATATATATATACACACTGTATATATAGACTAATAAGCAATCAGAATGCAAATTAAGCTATTTATGTATTTACTATTGGTTGAACTGTGTGAGTGTGTATATATATTAGGGATGTGCATCAGAAGATTTGTTATGAAACGAAAACAGAATATGCTGTCCGCCAGCAGCATTCAGCTATTTTCAGAGCCGGGTTTCTTCCTGTGAAAGTGCGACATACTAAGATTTGGATTTGCACAGATCTTCGTGTGTTGCGCGTTCATAAAAAAGTAATCTGGCTCTGAAAATAGCGATTGCTGCTGGTGGCGGACACCATATTCGGCATTTGTTCCATAAAAAAACCTTTCGAATGCGCATCCCCAAAAATATATAAATTAGACAGGACTGATGAGTACAATGCAGATATTTTATCAATGGATCCATAGATAAACTCCATGAGCACATACACTTTATTGTAAACATGCGCTATAATGCAGGACAAGACCGTGCTCAAATGTGTATACAAAAAAAAAAATGGGCACTGTGCTCTGCACATATAATTAATGTATGCGAGGCCCCACTGGCTTATACTTATTCTATAACATCAGAAGAATTTATGTTTTATTTCCAATAACCCCCCCCCCAACCCCACCCCTGCATGTTGTTCCCCAGCATCAACAATGTTATTTGGCTTCTTGCGCTCGTCTTACGTTGTGTTTGCTTTTTGCCTAAAAGAGAAGACAAAAAAATAATCAAAACATGAAATATTTAATATGTAAAACCGATGGTATAAACAATGGAGTTATGCAGCCTCCTCTGGACAGAAGGAATTATAGTGACATTTTTTCACAGCGCTTTCGGTTACAGATATAAAATAAAATACTGTATTGACGAAAATAATTCCAGTAAAGTTATCACTGTTTTAGAGTAACTTTAATGGTGCATAGAGCATATGTACATATGCCCTATGCACATGCAATTAAACCGCATCTGTTCAGAGGCAGAGGCCTGTGTTGTGTTGCATATTAAATTTGTATTATAACTGATGTAACACGTCACCACCAACTCTTTCAGCCATAGCCGTTTAATATTTAAACTCTTAGATGCGCATGGCGACCCCTTGTCACGACACAACTATACTGCAGTGTGAATGACAACCATGTGTCTTCATCTTCGGTTAAGGTTGCCACCCCTCCCTCAAAATACAGAAAACTTATAAGTTACACATGCTGCAGGGTGTGCAGGGAGGAATATGAATAGTGCTGTCCATAAACACAAAACACCACCCTGCAGCATGTGTAACTCATAAGTGTCCAGGAAAACATGGCTGAGATGGCAACCCTTTCGGGGTCCCCCTTCAGATCCAGTTCCTGGGGACCCCGTAACACCACAGTCAGAGAAGCAGATTGTAATGAGAGGCCTTTATTACCCCTCAACCTTAAAGGGACTTTAAACACTAAAAATACTTTATAAGCAAAGTATGAACTTATTCCCCGCCTCCCTCTAGTCATGAGTGCTGCCATGTTGATATCTATCTTTCAATACAATTCAGTGCTGAACTGTCTGCACATGTGCAGCAAATCGCCTTCAGATATCTGCTGTTTAACATAAGTTCCATAATGGCGGCACCCGTAATTAGAGGTAGGCGCATGAAATGTATTTAGTGTTCCTTTAATAACTTATTATAAGATCCTACATTTGTAGAAGTGAGGTTTCACAATTCAAAAAAGGGGTTAAATGTCCGTATAGCTATGAAATGATAACCATAGAAAGCAGTAACCGCTACCCCGTGATGTTACGACTCAGTCTAAATCCAAGTTTCTATGAACTAATAATAAAAAAAAAAATCTTAGGACTCAAAATACATGGGAAACCTGGTTAAATGTACAAATATGTCTTTTTTTTGTGAAATACTATATAGGATTACTTTTGGTGTAACTATTTTATGTTTTGGTTTTTTATTTCTTTGTTTTTTAGACTATGCTGAGAAAGTTTTGACAATGGTATTAAAATGCACAAATTGTCAAAAGTTTGTGTAATTTTAAATCTTTGTAATATTTGTATGGTTAGATATTTTATACCTACTGATTTTCTACATAAATTTTGCAAGATTGTGCATCGGGAAGAAAATAAATATTCTCTTCTGATTTCTCACTGTTAATTTTAATTGAACAATATTGGTATCAAATACTAAATTATTTTCTAAAAATGCTTGGTCTGCTTGAAAAAAAAAAAGATGTACAATTTGTTTGGGTACCTCACAGAAACAAAACTACAATTTATTTGTAAATGCAATGAAGGCCAATCACCGCTAGCACAGGAATGTAAAAATGGTTCAACGCCAAAGGGGTTAATCTGTGTTTCTATGCACCTAAATACTGTGTAGCATGAATGCATAAGATGTTCAGACATACCTTTTCTACTAATGGTATTAACTGCTGGTGTTCTGCTAAAGTCTTTAACAATTCCATAATAAAAGGAAGGTAGTTGTGTTTTCGTCTGATATTTTCAATCTGCAAAAGAAGAGAGAGGTGAATTGAGTGGTACATGTAGAGACGTTTCATTATAACATTTTAGATTATTTATAAAGGCATTAAAACAAGTTGTGCTTTTTTGTAAAATTTCGCTAATCCCACTCTCCCTAAAAAAAGGACAAAAAGCTAATTCTATAACCCACAAACGCTGCAAATCAAATAGCAGGTTTAGACAATTAGCAGAATTTTGAACAAATAGGTAAATGATTTTGGTTTGTTGGCAGTTGTGGGACTAGGGTTGTCAGGTGTCCAATATTCAACTGGACAGTCCAGTATTTTAGTAAAGTAGCCACAAAAATACTGGACACTTAAATGTCAAGTTTTTCTTTAAAGTCCATATGTGTTAACTAAAATGTATAAGGCCTCCTGTCTCAATACATAACAAATATGAAGCAAAAAGAAGAAAGGAGCAGTGTCACCGTCTGTAGCGATTAGGCGTCTGCCCTCATATGATCGCGCTCCGGTTCCATATGCGGCAGATGCCTGGATCTTCTGGAACTTCCTGAAGCTCAGATGTATATATATATATATATACAACAGATTGGGTGAAGTGGATAATATGACATGCTCTGAGTCATGACAATTTAATTTTGACTTGACTGTCCCTTTAAAGGGCCACATATACATGTATGGCTAATAATAATATATTTCCTAACAACGTTCTAATTTTAACTCTGCTTTTTTTTCTGAAGCCACAAAAACTAGCGCAGAGGGACACCAGTTGGCCATTCCAGATGAATAGGTTTAATTCATTTAACAGGTACAAACCCCCAAATCCGGAATTCCAAAATACACAATTACAAAATCCAAACATTATTTAGATTTTTTTTTATATATTAAATGATTAAAAACTACAAGAATTAAGTCACAACTTCTCTGCATTGTTTTTTTGTGTGTTCTAAAATGCTACTGTTTCTCTATATTTATGTAAAACAACTGTTACTTTTCTGATTACAGAACTGTTCTATCTTTATGATGGTACAATGTATACAAAAGTTATAAAAATGATACAAACCTACCATTAGTTTGTATATGTTGTATTATGACATGTAAATATTGCCTAAATTACATAAAAACATAATTTATGCTTACCAGATAAATTCCTTACCTTCCTGGCAGGGAGAGTCCACAACTTCATCCCTTACTGTAGGGAACAACACCTGGCCACCAGGAGGAGGCAGACACACCCCATCCAAAGGCTAAAATATCCCTCCCACTTCCCCTATCCCCCAGTCATTCTGCCAAGGGAACAAGGAAAAGTAGGAGAAACATCAGGGTATAAAGGTGCCAGAAGAAATAATATAAAAAGGGAGCCGCCCGACAAAAAATAAATTACTGGCAGGGTTGTGGACTCTCCCTGCCAGGACGGAAAGGAATTTATCTGTTAAGCATAAATTATGTTTTCCTTCCATAAGGCAGGGAGAGTCCACAACTTCATTCCTTACTGTTAGGAAAACTATACCCAAGCTCTAGAGGACACTAAAGGAATAACAGGAGGGAACAAAAAAGAGGCGGACCCTATTCTGAGGGCACCACAGCCTGCAAAATGTTTTCTCCCAAAAGTTGCTTTAGCCGAAGAAAACACATCAAACTTGTAAAATCTAGAAAAAGTGTGTGAGGACCAGGTAGCCGCCTTACAAATTTGATCCATAGAGGCTTTGTTCTTAAAAGCCCAGGAGGAAGCCACTGCTCTAGAGGAAACAGAATTTATGTTTACCTGATAAATTACTTTCTCCAACGGTGTGTCCGGTCCACGGCGTCATCCTTACTTGTGGGATATTCTCCTCCCCAACAGGAAATGGCAAAGAGCCCAGCAAAGCTGGTCACATGATCCCTCCTAGGCTCCGCCTACCCCAGTCATTCGACCGACGTTAAGGAGGAATATTTGCATAGGAGAAACCATATGATACCGTGGTGACTGTAGTTAAAGAAAATAAATTATCAGACCTGATTAAAAAAACCAGGGCGGGCCGTGGACCGGACACACCGTTGGAGAAAGTAATTTATCAGGTAAACATAAATTCTGTTTTCTCCAACATAGGTGTGTCCGGTCCACGGCGTCATCCTTACTTGTGGGAACCAATACCAAAGCTTTAGGACACGGATGAAGGGAGGGAGCAAATCAGGTCACCTAAATGGAAGGCACCACGGCTTGCAAAACCTTTCTCCCAAAAATAGCCTCAGAAGAAGCAAAAGTATCAAACTTGTAAAATTTGGTAAAAGTGTGCAGTGAAGACCAAGTCGCTGCCCTACATATCTGATCAACAGAAGCCTCGTTCTTGAAGGCCCATGTGGAAGCCACAGCCCTAGTGGAATGAGCTGTGATTCTTTCGGGAGGCTGCCGTCCGGCAGTCTCGTAAGCCAATCTGATGATGCTTTTAATCCAAAAAGAGAGAGAGGTAGAAGTTGCTTTTTGACCTCTCCTTTTACCAGAATAAACAACAAACAAGGAAGATGTTTGTCTAAAATCCTTTGTAGCATCTAAATAGAATTTTAGAGCGCGAACAACATCCAAATTGTGCAACAAACGTTCCTTCTTTGAAACTGGTTTCGGACACAGAGAAGGTACGATAATCTCCTGGTTAATGTTTTTGTTAGAAACAACTTTTGGAAGAAAACCAGGCTTAGTACGTAAAACCACCTTATCTGCATGGAACACCAGATAAGGAGGAGAACACTGCAGAGCAGATAATTCTGAAACTCTTCTAGCAGAAGAGATTGCAACTAAAAACAAAACTTTCCAAGATAATAACTTAATATCAACGGAATGTAAGGGTTCAAACGGAACCCCCTGAAGAACTGAAAGAACTAAATTGAGACTCCAAGGAGGAGTCAAAGGTTTGTAAACAGGCTTAATTCTAACCAGAGCCTGAACAAAGGCTTGAACATCTGGCACAGCTGCCAGCTTTTTGTGAAGTAACACAGACAAGGCAGAAATCTGTCCCTTCAGGGAACTTGCAGATAATCCTTTTTCCAATCCTTCTTGAAGGAAGGATAGAATCTTAGGAATCTTAACCTTGTCCCAAGGGAATCCTTTAGATTCACACCAACAGATATATTTTTTCCAAATTTTGTGGTAAATTTTTCTAGTTACAGGCTTTCTGGCCTGAACAAGAGTATCGATAACAGAATCTGAGAACCCTCGCTTCGATAAGATCAAGCGTTCAATCTCCAAGCAGTCAGCTGGAGTGAAACCAGGTTCGGATGTTCGAACGGACCCTGAACAAGAAGGTCTCGTCTCAAAGGTAGCTTCCAAGGTGGAGCCGATGACATATTCACCAGATCTGCATACCAAGTCCTGCGTGGCCAC
The DNA here is from genome assembly GCF_027579735.1 of Bombina bombina. NCBI lineage: Eukaryota > Metazoa > Chordata > Amphibia > Anura > Bombinatoridae > Bombina > Bombina bombina. Next base: position 64,677,547 of record NC_069508.1, read on the forward strand.
GCAGGAGCTATCAAGATCACCGACGCCCTCTCCTGATTGATCCTGGCTACCAGCCTGGGGATGAGAGGAAACGGCGGGAACACATAAGCTAGTTTGAAGGTCCAAGGTGCTACTAGTGCATCCACTAGAGCCGCCTTGGGATCCCTGGATCTGGACCCGTAGCAAGGAACTTTGAAGTTCTGACGAGAGGCCATCAGATCCATGTCTGGAATGCCCCACAGCTGAGTGACTTGGGCAAAGATTTCCGGATGGAGTTCCCACTCCCCCGGATGCAATGTCTGACGACTTCAGAAAATCCGCTTCCCAATTTTCCACTCCTGGGATGTGGATAGCGGACAGGTGGCAGGAGTGAGACTCCGCCCATAGAACGATTTTGGTCACTTCTTCCATCGCTAGAGAACTCCTTGTTCCCCCCTGATGGTTGATGTACGCAACAGTTGTCATGTTGTCTGATTGAAACCGTATGAACTTGGCCCTCGCTAGCTGAGGCCAAGCCTTGAGAGTATTCAATATCGCTCTCAGTTTCAGAATATTTATCGGTAGAAGAGATTCTTCCCGAGACCAAAGACCCTGAGCTTTCAGGGCTCCCCAGACCGCGCCCCAGCCCATCAGACTGGCGTCGGTCGTGACAATGACCCACTCTGGTCTGCGGAATGTCATCCCTTGTGACAGGTTGTCCAGGGACAGCCACCAACGGAGTGAGTCTCTGGTCCTCTGATTTACTTGTATCTTCGGAGACAAGTCTGTATAATCCCCATTCCACTGACTGAGCATGCACAGTTGTAATGGTCTTAGATGAATGCGCGCAAAAGGAACTATGTCCATTGCCGCTACCATCAACCCGATCACTTCCATGCACTGAGCTATGGAAGGAAGAGGAACGGAATGAAGTATCCGACAAGAGTCTAGAAGCTTTGTTTTTCTGGCCTCTGTCAGAAATATCCTCATTTCTAAGGAGTCTATTATTGTTCCCAAGAAGGGAACCCTTGTTGACGGAGATAGAGAACTCTTTTCCACGTTCACTTTCCATCCGTGAGATCTGAGAAAGGCCAGGACGATGTCCGTGTGAGCCTTTGCTTGAGGAAGGGACGACGCTTGAATCAGAATGTCGTCCAAGTAAGGTACTACAGCAATGCCCCTTGGTCTTAGCACAGCTAGAAGGGACCCTAGTACCTTTGTGAAAATCCTTGGAGCAGTGGCTAATCCGAAAGGAAGCGCCACGAACTGGTAATGCTTGTCCAGGAATGCGAACCTCAGGAACCGATGATGTTCCTTGTGGATAGGAATATGTAGATACGCATCCTTTAAATCCACCGTGGTCATGAATTGACCTTCCTGGATGGAAGGAAGAATAGTTCGAATGGTTTCCATCTTGAACGATGGAACCTTGAGAAACTTGTTTAAGATCTTGAGATCTAAGATTGGTCTGAACGTTCCCTCTTTTTTGGGAACTATGAACAGATTGGAGTAGAACCCCATCCCTTGTTCTCTTAATGGAACAGGATGAATCACTCCCATTTTTAACAGGTCTTCTACACAATGTAAGAATGCCTGTCTTTTTATGTGGTCTAAAGACAACTGAGACCTGTGGAACCTCCCCCTTGGGGGAAGTCCCTTGAATTCCAGAAGATAACCTTGGGAGACTATTTCTAGCGCCCAAGGATCCAGAACATCTCTTGCCCAAGCCTGAGCGAAGAGAGAGAGTCTGCCCCCCACCAGATCCGGTCCCGGATCGGGGGCCAACTTTTCATGCAGTCTTGGTAGCAGTGGCAGGTTTCTTGGCCTGCTTTCCCTTGTTCCAGCCTTGCATTGGTCTCCAAGCTGGCTTGGCTTGAGAAGTATTACCCTCTTGCTTAGAGGACGTAGCACCTCGGGCTGGTCCGTTTCTACGAAAGGGACGAAAAGTAGGTTTATTTTTTGCCTTGAAAGGCCGATCCTGAGGAAGGGCGTGGCCCTTACCCCCAGTGATATCAGAGATAATCTCTTTCAAGTCAGGGCCAAACAGCGTTTTCCCCTTGAAAGGAATGTTAAGTAGCTTGTTCTTGGAAGACGCATCAGCCGACCAAGATTTCAACCAAAGCGCTCTGCGCGCCACAATAGCAAACCCAGAATTCTTAGCCGCTAACCTAGCCAATTGCAAAGTGGCGTCTAGGGTGAAAGAATTAGCCAATTTGAGAGCATTGATTCTGTCCATAATCTCCTCATAAGGAGGAGAATCACTATCGACCGCCTTTATCAGCTCATCGAACCAGAAACATGCGGCTGTAGCGACAGGGACAATGCATGCAATTGGTTGTAGAAGGTAACCCTGCTGAACAAACATCTTTTTAAGCAAACCTTCTAATTTTTTATCCATAGGATCTTTGAAAGCACAACTATCCTCTATGGGTATAGTGGTGCGTTTGTTTAAAGTGGAAACCGCCCCCTCGACCTTGGGGACTGTCTGCCATAAGTCCTTTCTAGGGTCGACCAAAGGAAACAATTTTTTAAATATGGGGGGAGGGACGAAAGGAATACCGGGCCTTTCCCATTCTTTATTAACAATGTCCGCCACCCGCTTGGGTATAGGAAAAGCTTCTGGGAGCCCCGGCACCTCTAGGAACTTGTCCATTTTACATAGTTTCTCTGGGATGACCAACTTGTCACAATCATCCAGAGTGGATAATACCTCCTTAAGCAGAATGCGGAGATGTTCCAACTTAAATTTAAATGCAATCACATCAGGTTCAGCCTGTTGAGAAATGTTCCCTGAATCAGTAATTTCTCCCTCAGACAAAACTTCCCTGGCCCCATCAGACTGGGTTAGGGGCCCTTCAGAGATATTAGTATCAGCGTTGCCATGCTCTTCAGTATCTAAAACAGAGCAGCCGCGCTTACGCTGACAAGTGTTCATTTGGGCTAAAATGTTTTTGACAGAATTATCCATTACAGCCGTTAATTGTTGCATAGTAAGGAGTATTGGCGCGCTAGATGTACTAGGGGCCTCCTGAGTGGGCAAGACTCGTGTAGACGAAGGAGGGAATGATGCAGTACCATGCTTACTCCCCTCACTTGAGGAATCATCTTGGGCATCATTGTCATTATCACATAAATCACATTTATTTAAATGAATAGGAATTCTGGCTTCCCCACATTCAGAACACAGTCTATCTGGTAGTTCAGACATGTTAAACAGGCATAAACTTGATAACAAAGTACAAAAAACGTTTTAAAATAAAACCGTTACTGTCACTTTAAATTTTAAACTGAACACACTTTATTACTGCAATTGCGAAAAAACATGAAGGAATTGTGCAAAATTCACCAAATTTTCACCACAGTGTCTTAAAGCCTTAAAAGTATTGCACACCAAATTTGGAAGCTTTAACCCTTAAAATAACGGAACCGGAGCCGTTTTAAACTTTAACCCCTTTACAGTCCCTGGTATCTGCTTTGCTGAGACCCAACCAAGCCCAAAGGGGAATACGATACCAAATGACGCCTTCAGAAAGTCTTTTCTAAGTGTCAGAGCTCCTCTCACATGCGACTGCATGCCATGCCTCTCAAAAACAAGTGCGCCACACCGGCGCGAAAATGAGGCTCTGCTTATGCTTTGGGAAAGCCCCTAAGGTATAAGGTGTCTAATACAGTGCCTGCCGATATTATTATATCAAAATACCCAGATAAAATGATTCCTCAAGGCTAAATATGTGTTAATAATGAATCGATTTAGCCCAAAAAAAGTCTACAGTCTTAATAAGCCCTTGTGAAGCCCTTATTTACGATCGTAATAAACATGGCTTACCGGATCCCATAGGGAAAATGACAGCTTCCAGCATTACATCGTCTTGTTAGAATGTGTCATACCTCAAGCAGCAAGAGACTGCATACTGTTCCCCCAACTGAAGTTAATTGCTCTCAACAGTCCTGTGTGGAACAGCCATGGATTTTAGTTACGGTTGCTAAAATCATTTTCCTCATACAAACAGAAATCTTCATCTCTTTTCTGTTTCTGAGTAAATAGTACATACCAGCACTATTTCAAAATAACAAACTCTTGATTGAATAATAAAAACTACAGTTAAACACTAAAAAACTCTAAGCCATCTCCGTGGAGATGTTGCCTGTACAACGGCAAAGAGAATGACTGGGGTAGGCGGAGCCTAGGAGGGATCATGTGACCAGCTTTGCTGGGCTCTTTGCCATTTCCTGTTGGGGAGGAGAATATCCCACAAGTAAGGATGACGCCGTGGACCGGACACACCTATGTTGGAGAAATGAGCTGTTATCCTCTCAGGAGGCTGTCTCAAAAGCTACGCGGAGGACACTCCTCAACCAGAAAAATAGGTCGTAGTAGCCTTCTGTCTTTTTACGCTTCCCCGTAAAGATGACAAACAAAGAGGAAGATTGTCTGAATTCCTTAGTAGCCTGAAGATAGAACTTCAAGGCACGAACCACATCTAGATTGTGAAGCAAATGTTCCTTCGCTAAAGAAGGATTAGGACACAAGGAAGGAACAACAATTTCTTGATTAATGTTATGATCCAACACCACCTTAGGGAGGAACCCTAATTTAGTGCGTAAAACCGCCTTATCAGCATGGAAAACCAGATAAGGAGGGTCACATTAAAAAGCAGAAATTATGCACGCAGAGGCAATAGCCAACAAAAAAAAGAACTTTCCAAGAAAACAATTTAATATCAACAGTATGCATAGGCTCAAACTGAGCCTGCTGCAAAACACTAAGAACAAGATTGAGGCTCCAAGGCTCCAGGTGTTATCCTACTCAGAGCCTTAACAAAGGACTGCACATCCGGAAGCTCTGCCAATGCTTGTGCAGTGATACCGACAGGGCAGATATCTGTCCCTTCAGGGAACTAGCAGATAGACCCTTCTCCAGTCCATTCTTGAGACAAGATAAAATTCTGGCAACCTTAACCTTATGCCAGAAAATGCCACGCTCTTCACACCAGTACAAGTAAGTCCTCCACACTTTATGGTAGATACGACGAGTAACTGGCTTACGAGCTTGAACCAGAGTGTTGATAACACTCTCAGAAAACTCTCTCTTGGCTAAGACTAAGCATTCAATCTCCACGCAGTCAGCCTCAGAGAATCTAAAGTTTGATGAACGAAGGGACCCTGTATAAGCAGATCTCTGCGACAAGGTAACCTCCACTGAGGAGATGAGGACATCCCCACCAGATCCACAAACCATGTCCTTCTCGGCCACGACGGAGCAATCAGAATCAATGATGCTCGCTCCTGCTTGATGCAAGCCACTACACGAGTGAGAAGCGGTCATGGAGGAAAAAGATATGAGTCTGAACCTCCATGGTACTGATAGGGCATCTATCAGTGCTGCCTGAGGATCCCTGGACCTCGACCCATACCTAGGTAGCTTGGTATTGAGGTGGGATGCCATGAGCTCTATCTCCGGCGTCCCCTACTAGCTGCATATCTCTGCTAACACCTCGGGTTGGAGAGACCATTCCCCTGGGTGAAAGGATTACCTTCCCAGTTGTCCACACCCGATATGTGGATCGCTGACAGGCAACTAAGGTTATATTGTCTGATTGGAATCTGATAAACTGGGACGAACACAGAAGGTGCCAAGCTTTCAAGGCATTGAAGATTGCCCTGAGTTCCAATACATTGATCGGAAGGGATGACTCCTCCTGAATCCACAGCCCTTGTGCCTTCTTGGCACCCCAAATGGCTCCCAGACGTAGTCGCAATGTCCAAGGACGGACTCAAGAAGCATGTGCCTTAGGACAGAAGATCTGGACAGAGCCACCAAGAGAGCGAGTCTCGACAGGTTGTCCAGCACAATCTTTTGAGACAGATCTGAATAGTCACCATTCTATTGTCTCAGCATGCATAGTTATAAGGGTCTGAGATGGAATCTGGCAAAGGGAATGATGTCCATACAGGACACCATGAGTCCAATCACCTCCATACACTTGGCCACTGAGGGTCTCAATGAAGCCTGGAGGGCAAGACATGCAGTAGTTAGCTTGCAAAATATCTCTGATCTGTGAGAAATATTCTCATGGATATGGAGTCTATTATTGTCCCCAGGAAATTCACCCTGGTACTTGGAGTAAGAGATCTCTTTTCCAAGTTTATCTTCCATCCATGTGATCGAAGAAAACTGAGAAGAGTGTTCTTCCGCTAGATGAAAAGATGGTGCCTGTATATCGTTCAGGTAAGGTGCTACTGCAATACCTCATTTTCTGGCAACGGCTAGAAGAGCCCCCAGAACCTTTGTAAATATCCTTGGAGCAGTAGCTAGGTAAAACGGAAGAGCTATGAACTGGAAATTCTGGTCCAGAAAGACAAACCTCAGGAACTGAAAATGCTCCCTGTGTATCAGAACTTAAAGGTATGCATCCTTCAGGTCTATGGTGGTCATAAACTGTCCTTCCTGAACCAGTATTGTCTCCATCTTGAAAGAGGGAACACTCAGAAACTTGTTTAGGCACTTTAAGTCCAGAATTGGACGAAAAGATTCCTCCTGTTTGGAACCACGAAAAGGTTTGAGAAAAAAAAAAAAAACCTCTCTCCTAGAGAGGAGAGATCCCATACGCAACCGAAAAAGGCAGTCCTCTTCTCTGGTCCTGTAGACAGTCTGGAGAGTAGGTATCTGCCCCTGGGCGGATGAAATTTGAATCTGATCCGGTATCCCTGAGATACAACCTCCAGGACCCAAAGATCCTGTACATCCTGGAACCAAGCATCTGGAAAAAAAAAGAGACAGTCTGCCCCCTACTCGATTCGATCCCGGATCGGGGGCCGCCCCTTCATGCCAATCTGTTCTCTGCGGGCTTCTTAGTCTGTTTGGACTTATTCCAGGACTGAGCCGGCTTCCAAGTACTCTTGGGCTGCTCGGACTTGGAAGAGGATTGTGGTCATTGTGATTTGTCAGAACGAAAATTAGACGATTGCCGTCCCTTAGGCCTATTCTTATCCTGCGGTAGGAAGGCAGCCCTGGACCAAATAAAATCTTCCCCTTGAAAGGAAGAAAAAAAGGAGTCTGGATTTAGAAGTCATATCTGCAGACCAAGATTTCAACCAGAGAGCCTGGCTGGCTAGGACCGCAAAGCCAGAAGCCTTTGCATTTAGGCGAATATTCTGCATATTCGGGTCACAGATGAAGGAGTTAGCAATTCTCAGAGCTTTAATTCTCTCCTGAATATCCTCGAGCTAATAATGTTTGCCATCCTTACTGGCACAGGAAAATTCAGAGGGACCTTCCTGTCTTCATAAACCCCATCTAATTTAGGGATCTTAGGTTCCTCAGGGAGTGTAGCCTCTGGAAACTCTAGCGTAAACAGAAACTCCTTTAATAAAAACATAAAGTATGCTTACCTGATCATTTCCTTTTCTTCCGTGGGAAAGAGTCCACAGCCACATTCATTACTTATGGGAAATAAGAACCTGGCCACCAGGAGGAGGCAAAGACCAAAGACCCACCAGCCAAAGGCTTAAATACTCCTCCCACTTCCCCTATCCCCCAGTCATTCAGTCGAGGAACAAGGAACAGTGGAAGAAGCATCAATGTTAAAGAGTGCCAGAAGATGAAAACAACAACGCCTCAAAAACGGCCGGGGGGCTGTGGACTTTTTCCCACTGAAGAAAAGGAAATTATCAGGTAAGCATAATTTATATTTTTTATATAAAACGGGAGGGTAAGAGGCGGACCACATAAAGGCACTACCTAAAAAACACATTCCCAAAATAGAAAAACCCAGTTTCGTCCAAAAACAGGGAACAAGAACCCCTTGAAAAAAAGGTAGCTCCGAAGATGCAAATCTACTAACAGGCCATAGAACCTGAATGGTCACCACAAAGACACACAACCGAGATTACGTACCCCAAGGACACTATCCCTCAAGGCAACAGCCCAGCCGCAGCCCCTCAACCAACAAGGGGACCAGACGAACCATTCTCGAAGGGAACACAAGTCTAACAGAAAGAGGAAACCCCCAGGTTGTCAAGAAGACAACTCAACTCCATTCGACAGGCGTACTTTAACCCATGTTCCAATGACAAGGACCACAGCAGAATACAAGAGAAAAACCTGAAGAGAACAAACAGATCTCAAGGACCAGAAAGCATCCAAACAGCAGGGACCAATGGCACTCCTATGAAAACCCGGTCACCAAGGGAAAAAACCCTTACCAGCTAACAGGAGCAAACAAAACCCAGTCCCGCACTCCAGACCACAAGAGACTGAGGGTGCCGTACTAGCAAGGACCAATTCCAGAGATGGAAAAAAATCAATGAAAAAAGATGCCGGACATAAAGGAGAAGCAAGTGGTGCGAGCAAGAAGCGGAGCCCTTCCTATAAAAAGAAATACCCCACTTTTTCAAGAGCTCTACTACTAAGGCCTACAAACTGTTTAAAAATCTAACTTATTTCATGCCACCAAGTACAGATTCATACAGCACAGACTTAGGATTTTTCTCCTGCATTGAACGACACCCATATGGTTTCTCTGGGAGCTTCTGAGTCGGTAGACTGGATCTTTCTGTGGATCGCAAGGCCACATCTTAGCACCCCTCCCTAGCTATTGAATGCGCAGAGATCGCTCTGTCATCTTAAGCCAAGCTACGCACCACTAATATGGAGGACTTTAATAATGAAGTGCTAGCCCTCTTGATAGCCTTAGACAGACAGATGTTGCATCAATTCCACAGCCTGACATCGCTATTCCGCCCTGAACAGGAGATCATACTTACCTCAAACTCGGAGGAGATTTGGGAAACGGCTATACGGCATGCACAGCCTAAGAATGGTGCCCCTATCCATGATATACACCAATTGCGAATTTCCTATGTTCACTCTCCTACTCATGAACTGGTGGATGAGGATGGTACTGAGGGATGCGAGAGCGGATCGACGATCTCTACAAAAAAACGCACTTTAGAAGACAACGAGGACAAGCAGGCTTTAGTATGTAACGAAGGCGAGCGTCTCTATTGGAACACCTCAGCGAACTATGCCCTCTGCTCGTGCTGGCCGGATGGTTGTAGTAGCGGTTTGCTTTACACGGAACAAGAGCCTCTCCTCCACATAACTGTACAACAGCACATACAGCCTATTCTGCTTCCAAGATAGCGCAAGCATCGGACACTGAAACTTGGTCTATACTTATTGATTATGCGGGGCATAGCTGGTGCATGGGGCACAGGGTCTCTTTGTTCGTTGCCTCTTATCAAAGGCCCGATTGCGACCATAATGAGTCTCCTACCAGCCCCAGAAGAGGAATCGGCTAGCAGCTCGAGGTATATCTTTCAGAGAGATGTGATAACCAAGGACGTTATGTCAAATATGATATTTAGTCACTCTTTCTGAACTTGCTCATTTGACCATTAAGCTGATTCTTCCATCCCATATTAGATGTGAAGTAGGGCAAATACCCTTCAACCTTGGGAATATGTTTACACAGGGTCGGATGTTTTGTTTATTACTGTTCAGTCTCAAATGTGTCTTTCCCCTAATAGTGTGTTATAATGGTTATGGCTGCCGCAATTTTTCTTTAACAGAAAACCTTCAACACTACAGGTCCACATAACAAGGGACAAACCTATGATGTTTAGTTCATGAACTGACATTGGGAAATAACTCTTTTCTAAACTCAGGTTTTCTGGGGGGTTTTTTGTCATTAAGCCTCAGAAAATTGGAATTGAGGAACGTCTCTCACACGTGGGTACTGAGAGTCCATATCAGCAGCGCAATTATTAACGTTGATTGAGGACTGTCCCTTTTCATTTAGTCGCTAGCTTAGTTTTATTTACTATACAGATTAATAAATAATCGCAATAAGTATGAGACTACCCTTTATACTACAAACTTGATTTATCTCTCAGTAGTTTATCTACAACACATAGTACTCATTGTTTATTGAGAGCAGTTCGGTTTCATGCATCCTCTGTTATGATATTACTGGTTTGTTCCTCTTGCTCTCTCTGTTTTATTGTTTGTTTTCTGACAGTACCTGTCTTATTTATTATGTGACCATATCATCCTAAGCTACATTCTCCTGATCTCAGTTAAGAAGCACCTAATTTACCGTTTTGCAGTCCTACTGCCTATTATAATTTATATAAACTTACTCTACCTTCTGGATTTATAGCTTAATGCATATGCACTAATGTATATACAGTGGGGAAAAAAAGTATTTAGTCAACCACCAATTGTGCAAGTTCTCCCACTTAAGAAGATGAGAGAGGCCTGTAATTTTCATCATAGGTATACCTCAACTATGAGAGACAAAATGTGGAAACAAATCCAGACAATCACATTGTCTGATTTGAAAAGAATTTATTTGCAAATTATGGTGGAAAATAAGTATTTAGTCAATATCAAAAGTTCATCGCAATACTTTGCTTTATTTCCTTTGTTGGCAATGACAGAGGTCAAACGTTTTCTGTAATTCTTCACAAGGTTGTCACACACTGTTGCTGGTATGTTGGCCCATTCCTGCATGCAGATCTCCTCTAGAGCAGTGATGTTTTGGGGCTGTCGCTGGGCAACACAGACTTTCAACTCCCTCCAAAGGTTTTCTATGGGGTTGAAATCTGGAGACTGGCTAGGCCACTCCAGGACCTTGAAATGCTTCTTACGAAGCCACTCCTTCATTGCCCGGGCGGTGTGTTTGGGATCATTGTCATGCTGAAAGACCCAGCCACGTTTCATCTTCAATGCCCTTGCTGATGGAAGGAGGTTTCCACTGAAAATCTCACGATACATGGCCCCATTCATTCTTTCATGTACACGGATCAGTCGTCCTGTTCCCTTTGCAGAAAAACAGCCCCAAAGCATGATGTTGCCACCCACATGCTTCACAGTAGATATGGTGTTCTCTCTCCTCCAAACACGACAAGTTGTGTTTCTACCAAACAGTTCTACTTTGGTTTCATCTGACCATATGACATTCTCCCAATCCGCTTCTGGATCATCCAAATGCTCTCTAGCATACTTCAGACGGGCCCGGACATGTACTGGCTTAAGCAGGGAGACACGTCTGGCACTGCAGGATCTGAGTCCCTGGCGGCGTAGTGTGTTACTGATGGTAGCCCTTGTTACGTTGGTCCCAGCTCTCTGCAGGTCATTCACTAGGTCCCCCTGTGTGGTTCTGGGATGTTTGCACACCGTTCTTGTGATCATTTTGACCCCACGGGTTGAGATCTTGCGTGGAGCCCCAGATCGAGGGAGATTATCAGTGGTCTTGTATGTCTTCCATTTTCTAATTATTGCTTCCACAGTTGATTTCTTCATACCAAGCTGCTTGCCTATTGCAGATTCAGTCTTCCCAGCCTGGTGCAGGTCTACAATTTTGTTTCTGTTGTCCTTCGACAGCTCTTTGGTCTTCACCATAGTGGAGTTTGGAGTGTGACTGTTTGAGGTTGTGGACAGGTGTCTTTTATACTGATAACAAGTTCAAACAGGTGCCATTAATACAGGTAATGAGTTGAGGACAGAGGAGCCTCTTAAAGAAGAAGATACAGGTCTGTGAAAGCCAGAAATCTTGCTTGTTTGTAGGTGACCAAATACTTATTTTCCACCATAATTTGCAAATAAATTATTTCCAAATCAGAAAATGTGATTGTCTGGATTTGTTTCCACATTTTGTCTCTCATAGTTGAGGTATACCTATGATGAAAATTTCAGGCCTCTCTCATCTTCTTAAGTGGGAGAACTTGCACAATTGGTGGCTGACTAAATACTTTTTTTCCCCACTGTACAACTATATGGAGCATCTACATTATCTAATTTCACCTTAAGAGCCCTCTGTTATAGACTTACTAGTAAACAGACATAATGTGCAATATATTGTGCCCTGCAAGCTTTAATTCTCTGGTATCATTGAACAATCTACAAGGGATCTCAAGGACAAACCACTTATTTCTATTATTAAGCCCCTCTCCTCCCTTTCCTGCCGGTCATCATTGCCTGCGGGTCATATCCTACTCCCCTTACCCACATTGCCTATAGGAGGCACCTCCCCAGGAGAGGGGCACATATAGAAGTCCTCTGTCCTCAGCCAGCTACTGCAACACTAGTCTCTGAGTTAAGCTTTACTCTATGTTGACCAGATCTATGGAGCCTACATAGGAGATATATGCCATTACCCTTAATATAGGTGCTCACAAGAGATTAGGCTATATATGCTCTACAGATACGAAAAATCTCCTCCTTATTTTACAGCCCTTTTAACCTATCCTATTATACATTACCTTATGCTAGATGCTAAACAGAGAGCTAGAGAATAAACTTAGGTTGAGTACTGTTCTTGTATAGGCTTGTTATATATATTTAATAGTATTCTTACTTTGTCTATAGCTAATAATATTAGCTAACCGCTCACATTATTACCTGGAAGGTATTGAAAAGCCACTTACAATTGGGACAAAACCTGCTGTAAACTTGATAGTTAACTATACTTTTATTTATTTGCACAGCTTTTGCTCTACTTAACTCATAGCTCTGTCATCATGTGTTTCATTATTTATTGCTGGTTCAAGAATATATGACATCCCTATCATCTGATGTGCAGAGTAGCCTGACGATCCTGATTAGGGGTCGTAGGATTGATTCTGTTAAATTCCTCATATATTAGATAATTAATGTTGGCACTGGATAGCTTCTATAACCCTAAGGTCACTATCTGTGACTTTACCAAATATAAAGTAGCCCTCTTCCTATACACATCTCTGGTCATGTAATAACCCCAAAAAGAGACCTATTTCTTCATGAGCCTCATAATAATAATGTGTCACTATCATTAAACTACCCGGACACGCCCCTCTCCCCCCCTTTTTCCTACCCTATATTAGAGCAGATCCTCTCAACCCAAAGATCCAACTCCCACAGAGGATTCCTAACTAGTACCAAAAACAGCTAACAGCTAACTAGCAGCCAAGTTAACTAGCAGCCGAGGAGCAGATAAAGGGGGGGGGGGGAATAAACAGTTACTTAAGAAAAAAAAGACATCTGGAACACTGCGTTAAACCACCTAGAAATGGGTGACAAGAATCCCAACCTCTGAGAGACAATCTCTCGAGCGCCCTAAGCCAGTCAGGCAACTAAAATACAGAAGCGTGGAAAAAGACCAACACGCTAAAATCATTGACCCTACAAGTCTAGAACGAGACCAGGACATAAGGCGAACAGCAGGGCAGTACTCAAGGAGACAAAACCCCAAGCCCAGCTTCACAACCGGGTATTTAACCGGAAACTTTTAAACTCCCCATAAATGAGAGACAAAGAAGCCCATCCGAATCTCAACCCTAAGTTTCAAGGAAACACAGGAACAAAAAAGATAGGAGGAACCAGAGCGCCTGAGCCCTAGATCCACTTCCAGATTCCCACTGAATCTAATAGGGAGGACCCAAAGTAAAACTCCCCGAGTCTGATCCGACCGACTATATCCGCAGAGGAGACACTGCGATGAAAACCGCAACACTGCATCCAACGGACACTAGATCCTAAGACAGAGGTCAACCTGGTCCTCTAATGATCTATGACTCCTAGTGAAAGCACCTGAAAAGGTGAACCATACAATCCAAGCATAAAAGCTCCCAGGGGCGAAGATAGTGAAACCAACCACCTCTAAACGTCCCCGTAGAAACAACTACCGCTTTGGAAGTATAGCGGACACCAGGATACTTCAGAGCAGAAGGCAAGATCTTTACGCCTGGGTTGAAATCCACAACTTTCTACTGCAGGAGCGATAGAGCTAACCACTACGCCACATATCCCCTCAAGATTGTGCCAGACTCAAAGAGTCCACGGATCGTTTAAACTAGACAATGACCACGAGTCAAAAAGCACCTCGAAATGCCATCACCCCACAAAATATTAGGGACCACACCCCTCCACCAGGGCTGCAAAGGAACACAGTGAGACACCACCGGCCCTATGTCTGAAGCAGAACTGCCACAGGCCAGCCCAAGCGCTTCTGACATCCAGACCCTCAGGTCTAAATTAAGTATTTTTTCTTTTTTTTTTTTTTGTATGAAAAAAAAAAAAAACGAACAGCTGGACAAGTGAAACAGCAAGTCCCGCCGGACCAGCCAGGCCAAACGTGCGTCACCAATAAGCCACAAGGCATACAAACAACTCTGGACGAAATCTGTTAACAAGTTCTATAAAAACTTAACTCGAGCAATCCCAGAATTCCCATAGGGAAGGGAAAAAGATTTAAAAAAAAAAAAAAACAGAAAGTAAATAATCCTGACCGGATAAAAGAACAAACAAGGGCACCCACAGGCATCTGCCCAGAAGGAACCATGCCTCTGTAGTAACTGTCAGACAGAGACCATAACCTTCAGAAAATAACAACATGGGGGCACAATCACCCCGGGGGAAAAACAATGATGCCATTCACGGTCTGAACACACGGCATAGGCAGGCAGGCACATAACTGCAAGGAAAACTCAGGGTCCTGTAGGTGAATCAGCGCCATTAAAACGAAAATGTCCCACCATCTCCGGGGTAAAAAATCCACCCTGTGAGGAGGAGACATTAACATTGGAGTCTCCCGCAAAGGTAAAAGGAGTGTGCGATTGGGAAGGCACCTCCTGAGGAACAGAGCCCCTAGGAGCCGGTGGCTCAGAAGGTCCAGGGTCCCCCGAGCCAGAGAGACCCGGCAAACCATGCAGGCACGAGAGGCAAGATTGGCAGACCTGCGATAACAGGATCAAATTACAGTCCTCATCAGAGGACGATTCAGCATTAGATATTAAAATAGTCTCGGCATTAGAATCCTCCATGGCTAAGACTTAAAATAAGAACACAATTTGGAAAAACCTACAATGGCTGGGGCACTCAGCACCTCCTATGACCAGGCCTCAGCGGAGCAGACTCTTTCCTCCGTTGCCACTCGTTAAGGAATGCGGAAGGGGAAGAAGACCCACCCAAGCGTAAAACACGCACGGTTACCAGATGCCCCGCGAAATCCAAAAAGCGTGCCACCCAAAGGCGGCAAAACTAAGCCCCATAACAAACTAACAAGTCTGGGGGGGGGGAAAAAACGTAGCCCAAGGTCAAGCTTAGTAAAACGATACATGTCTCAGCCTCAGAGCCCAAACTCCCGTACACAAGCAGGGTGATCACATAAGAAACATGATAAACCCCATCCTGTTCACTAATCCCCCTGCAAAGGGAGATAATCCCTTGATTCCTAGATCGAAGCAGAAGGTGCCCCAATGAGGCCCATACTGAACTGTCATAACAAATCATATTACAGCAACGTAATAAAATGAAACGAATCCACGCCGTGGAACAGGAACACGGCCCTTCAAGTGTGAGGAATAGTAGCATTGCCTCCGCCATGGACTTGACAGAGGACAGCAGGTAGCGAAACAAAGTTTGGCAACGCCAAGTGCTGAAAAGGAGCTGTGAATACGAGTCGGGATGGTGTCGCAGGGGAAGGACTACTTAAAACTCCCGTCACGTGTCGAAGGGTAGCACCCTCCATAACAGACAAAAATAAAAAATTAAATTAAAGTATAATAAACTTCTGACACTTCTCTGCCAACCTCCTGGGACAAAGGCAAAGAATGACTGGGGGATAGGGGAAGTGGGAGGAGTATTTAAGCCTTTGGCTGGTGGGTCTTTACCTCCTCCTGGTGGCCAGGTTCTTATTTCCCATAAGTAATGAATGCGGCTGTGGACCCTTTCCCATTAGGAAGAAAAAACGCAGATGCTCAGTTTGAAATCTAAAGTAGGGTTCCTCGTCTGAAGGAGATTTAGAAACTGAAGTCTCCGACTTAGAAAGTTCACCCTCTGAAGCTACAGAGGTTAACTCATCCTCGGATAGCTGGGATATAGTAGCTAAATCCGACAAATATTTAAATGACTTTAGGTCAGGAGAACTATGTTTAACCTTTCTCTTGCATTTGTTAGAGCGAGGTAAGCCACTCAAGGCTGCAGACACCGCTGATTGTAACTGCGCAATAAAGTCCGCTGGAAAAAGGCCCCCTCTAGATGAAGGATTAGTTGACCCACGGGGAACTGCATGTGGAGCGTGTAATGTAGAAAGGGTAGGTATTTCTCGGGACCCAGATTCCTGAGAAGTGCTCAGAAGGGCTAATCGTGCTATGAGTATTCGCAGACTTGTCTCCCTTCTTAGACTTTAGAACAGTGTTTAGGCAAATGGAACAAAATTGAGCAGGCGGACAAACCACGGCCTCCTCACAATATAAACAAGAATTATTAATCAGTATAGAAGGAGCGGATTCTTCTAATTAAGTATCAGAGTCCTCCATAGCTTTGCATATACCCACAGAAGGACAAACAAAAAGAAACACTTATTTAAAAAACGGCACCTTAATACTCCCAATGGCTGGGGCACTCACCACCTCCTAGACCCAGACAGCTAACAGTGAAAACGCTCTCATTAGGAATGATGTCTGCAGCAGGACCTTAGGAAATTAAAGACACTGCACCCGGTCACGTGGTATGTAAGACAGGACTTCCCCTGCTATGAAAAAGGGCGCTAAGCTATTATGAGCTGCGCAACACTTCAAAAACGAAAGTGAAACCTGTTTGTTCCAAGTCAAAAAACACAGTCTATGAGTCCAAAAAAAACTCTCATTAAGCAGATATAAACCCCCAAGGTGTTCAAATCTCCCTGAAGGAGATATTAACTTGATCCTATCGAGGAATAAAGGAGCCACACTGTGACCCTGTATAGCTTTTTAAAGTGTATAAATAAAAAAAACGGTCTTACCCTCCAGGATCCATGCTGTGGAACAGGCACAGTCTCTCAAGTGTGACACTCTTACAGCAGCGCTTCTGACATGGACTTGAGTGTGTAAAAGCAAGCAGTGAAACTCGTCAACACTGATTGCTCAGGAGCTGTTAGGCGACAGTCTGGATGGGTTTGCAGAAAAACTTTCCCTGCATCTCCAGACTCATTACAGGACAAATCTTCTGACACTTCTCTGCCATCTCCTATAGTCACGAAAGGCAAAGAATGACTGGGGGATAGGGGAAGTGGGAGGGATATTTAAGCCTTTGGCTGGGGTGTCTTTGCCTCCTCCTGGTGGCCAGGTGTTGTATTTCTCAACAGTAAGGAATTAAGTCGTGGGCTCTCCCTGCCTTATGGAAGGAAACTATACGTTTTAACAAAAACACACCCAGATGGGCTATATAAATGGATTATCTACAAAACAATTAAGCAAAGAAAAAGCTAGTGTATAATGTCCCTTTAAGGTCTTCACCGGATAGAGGGTGGGTGGTCTTACCTGTTGAGTATTGGCTTGTCATGCCAAGATAAGTAGTTGTATTTGGGAATTCAACATATAATAACCTGCTTAGAATGTGGAGGACAAAAACCATCCTACTGGAGGGTCCTCCTAATAAGAATCCTTGGGATCATTTGCACCTTAGCAGGGAAAAAGACTGCAGCTTCATTCCCCTGGCTATATCTAGAATACTTCAACATCCCCACATGAATGTGTAGTGATGTCAAAGATCAAGGAAATCCCTGGAAGAACAGGGTAAGTGAATATATATATATTCAGTATTTAGTAATTTAAAAATGTATCTAATATTTTTATGGTTTAATATTTTATACCCTACCTGTTCTATGTGTAAATTGCAATTTGGTGCAAAGTGGAAAAAAAATACATTTCAATCTTCTAATTTTTAATTATAATTTTTTATTGAACAATATAGATATAACATTCTGAATTTGGATGTTTTGAGAAATGCTAAAAGTGAGACCATAAATGTGTGGTTGAAATATTTAGGAAACAATGACTTTTGTGCTTTGATTTATCATGTATGACTGAAAATAATAAAATAAAAAAAATAAAAAATTTCATATGATGGCATTTTCCCATATTATAGTATTAAAAATACTTTAACGTGTCTTCAAGTTTTGAATGACGCATGAAATAGTATGTTAAGGTAGTGTAAATTGTTTTAAAAGTCATTACGTTTAGTATTGAGCATATTTCAAATGTTTATGTAAGGCTTAGCATAAATAACACCGACAGTATTTCGAGTGAATTTACTTTACTTGTATAGCAGAGAACATCCTGGTGTTTCATTTGCATTTAAAAAAAGTCAGTGATCCCATAAGAGTTATCAAACAATATATATATATATATATATATATATATATATATATATATATATATATATATATATATATATATACACATATACACATATACACACACACACATAAGCTGCTGCTAACCTCGGTCTCTCTAGCAACTGTCCTTATAGCTGTAGTTTGTAGTGGAGGCTCCCCCTATAGGTTACCCTTTCCGTTGACCTTGGAATGGAAGAAATTAAGAGAACAGTGCAATTGTCAGCCGTATAGGAATCAGTCCGGGGTGTAACCCAACTGCTAGTGTGAATAGAAAAACACACGCTAGCACACTGAGAAATAACCAGGACGTGACCCACTCAGGAAACAGACAAGATAGGTTTCAAGAAATAATAATTGTTCCTTTAAGCAGGCTTGTAACAAACAAAAAGACAAAGTTCTCTTTTGCAGCTTGTAAAAGTAAATGTCCCTTTAAGCAGGTTTGTAACAAACAAAAAGACAAAGTTCTCTTTTGCAGCTTGTAAAAGTAAATGTCCCTTTAAGCAGGCTTGTAACAAACAAAAAGACAAAGTTCTCTTTTGCAGCTTGTAAAAGTAAATGTCCCTTTAAGCAGGCTTGTAACAAACAAAAAGACAAAGTTCTCTTTTGCAGCTTGTAAAAGTAAATGTCCCTTTAAGCAGGCTTGTAACAAACAAAAAGACAAAGTTCTCTTTTGCAGCTTGTAAAAGTAAATGTCCCTTTAAGCAGGCTTGTAACAAACAAGAAGATATATATCCAAGAGAAGGTTTAAGGATAAGGCATAAGCAAGGTCAGGCAGGCAGAAGTTGGTATCCAAATAACAGTAATAGGGTAAGGCAAAAGCTTGGTCAGGCAGGCAGGAGTCGGTATTCAAACAACAGTAGAAGGGATTAGACAAGAGCTAGGTCAGGCAGGCAGAAGTCGGTACACAAGAGAAGCAATATATTCAAGTACTCACAGATGCCGGGGAATCAAACAAACAGGCCCCGAGTACGATCTCCCGCCGGAGTTTAAAGGCAGGAGCGGTGACGAATACAGAGGGGTGTGTCAGAGGATGCGTCACGTTGCTAAGCGACGTGACGTCATCCACACTGAGAAGCTCCGGGAGCCGCGGTGACACGGCGATGAACGGAGAATTCATGACAGCACCCCCCTCCTCAAGAACCCCTCCGGGGAATAGGACCAGGTTTAGCAGGATGAGACTTGTGGAAGGCCTTTATTAAAGCAGGAGCATTTACTTGATGAGCTGGCTCCCAGGAACGTTCCGTGACTGGATAACCTCTCCAATGAATGAGATAATACAATTTCTTGCCACGGAGTTTGGAATCCAGAATATGACTGATCTCAAACTCAGGATGTCCATGGACAAACAGAGGTGGAGGTTTAGAAAGGGGTTTAGAATACCTGTTGGACATCATGGGTTTTAGAAGAGAAACGTGGAATACCGGATGGACTTTGAGAGTCTTAGGTAAAGCCACTCGGTAAGCAGTGGAACACACTTGACCCAGTATTCGGAAAGGACCCATGTATCGTGGTCCCAGTTTGGTAGAAGGTTGTTTCAGGCGAAGAAAACGAGAGGAAATCCAAACTTTATCGCCAGGACGATACTTGGGAGCCTTCTTCCGTCGAAGATCTGAAAGAACTTGTAACGTTTAGAAGTTACAGAGAGGATACGATGTATTCTTCGCCAATGTCGGGTTAATCTTCGGGCAGAAAGATCAGAAGCAGGATTTTCTGTGGAAGAAGTATGCAAAGGAAATGTTCTGGGCTGAAATCCGTAAGCCGCCTGAAAAGGAGATGTCTGAAGGGAGGAATTATACCGGGCGTTATGAGCCAATTCAGCCAAAGGAAGGTAAAAAGTCCAGTTAGAGTGAAAATGATCCACATAATGTCTGAGATATGTTTCAAGACACTGATTTACCCTTTCAGTCTGGCCGTTAGATTGTGGATGATGAGAAGTAGACAGGGAAATTGAAGTTCCAAAATGTTTACAAAGTGACCTCCAAAATCGGGAAACGAACTGTACCCCTCTATCTGAAACAATATCCAGAGGAAATCCATGGATTCTTACAATATGCAAAATAAAAAGTTCAGAAAGTCTTTTAGCAGACGGTAATCCTGGTAAGGGAACAAAATGAGCAGTCTTAGTGAACCTGTCGACCACTACCCAAATAGTGTTGTTTCCAGATGACAAAGGAAGGTCGGTAATGAAGTCCATGGATATATGCGTCCAAGGCTGATGAGGTATGGGCAACGGTTGGAGCAACCCAGAAGGAAGTTGGTGAGGAGTCTTATTTATGGCACATTGTGTGCATACTGAGACGTAATCTTTAACATCTTGAGAGAGAGTAGGCCACCAGACATGCTGTTTGAGATTTCGAATGGTGATACTGATACCAGGATGTCCAGAAAGGGGACTATCATGAGCCCAAAATAGAAGCTTGGAACGAAGGCGTTCAGGAACAAAGAGTAAACCATCAGGAGGTTTACAGGACAAAGGAAGATTCCTTTGAGCGGACTGTAAGTCTTGTAACCAAGAAGTTGTTAGCTGGGCTATGACTTCATGAGGTTGGAGAATGGTACCAGATTCAGGAATTGGGGTATCTTGAAATTGTCTGGAAAGGGCGTCTGCCTTAATATTTTTTGAACCAGGTATGTAAGACAAATTATAGTGAAACCGGGAGAAAAATAACGACCAGCGTGCTTGCCTGGAATTCAATCGTTTGGCCGTTTGGAGATAAAGAAGGTTTTTATGATCAGTGAGTATGGTAAACGGCAAAGAAGTACCCTCCAGCCAATGCCTCCATTCGTCCAAGGCCATTTTAATGGCAAGCAACTCTTTATTGCCTACGTCATAGTTAAATTCAGAAGGAGTGAATTTTTTAGAGAAAAATCCAACAGGATGAATCATTCCAGTCTCTGGTATTCGTTGAGAGAGAACAGCTCCAGCAGCAACAGAAGAAGCATCAACTTCCAGGATAAACTGAAAATCTGGATTTGGGTGACGGAGAATAGGTGCAGAAGAAAAAGCTTCTTTGAGAGACTCAAAAGCCTCTATAGCCTCAGGAGGCCACTTTTTGCAATTTTGCCCCTTTCTAGTGAGAGAAGTAAGGGGAGAAGTAATAGTAGCAAAATTCTTGATGAACTTCCTGTAATAGTTGGCGAAGCCCAGAAAACGTTGCAAAGCCTTCAGAGAATCAGGTCTAGGCCACTCCAAGATGGCAGAAAGTTTAGTAGGATCCATTTCAAATCCAGATGCCGATATTACATAACCCAGAAAGGGTATGGATTTTTGATGGAAAGAACATTTCTCCAGTTTAGCAAACAGATGGTAATCTCTTAAACGTTGAAGTACTTTCCTGACGTGGTGCACATGATCTTGGTGACTTTGAGAAAAAATCAAGATATCGTCAAGGTATATGATGACAAAAATATTCAAAAAATCACGAAAGATCTCGTTCACAAAATGTTGAAAAACCGCTGGAGCATTGCATAGCCCAAAAGGCATGACCAAATACTCGTAATGCCCAAATCGAGTGTTAAAAGCAGTCTTCCATTCATCTCCTTGTCGTATACGGATAAGATTGTATGCACCACGTAGATCAAGTTTAGTAAATATAGTAGCTCCCTGAAGATAAGTAAAAAGTTCAGGAATAAGGGGTAGAGGATAACTGTTCTTGATGGTAATCTGATTTAATCCTCTGTAATCAATACAGGGTCGTAATCCACCATCCTTCTTTCCTACAAAAAAGAAACCAGCCCCTACAGGGGAAGAGGAGGGTCGAATAAATCCTCTAGCCAGATTGTCCTTAATATATTCTTCCAAAGCCACGTTTTCAGGTTTAGAAAGTGGATATGTCTTGCCTCGAGGATAGGTAGCCCCAGGAAGAAGATCAATGGGGCAATCAAAAGGGCGGTGAGGAGGAAGACGTTCAGCTTCCTTTTTGGAGAAAACATCCACAAAGTCATGATAAGGCATAGGTAGAGAATCGGGAGTTTCGATTGTGAGAGCAATAGTGAGTGGTAACTTGGTGATCTTTTGAAGACATTTAGTCAGGCATGTAGATCCCCAGGAGGTGAGTTCGCCACAAGTCCAAGAAAAAGTAGGATTATGCACTTGGAGCCAGGGTAGTCCCAAGATAATGGGAAATTGAGGAGTGGGAATGACATCGAAACAGATTGTCTCGGAATGAAGTATTCCTACAGTGAGAAGTAAAGGTTGAGTAACAAACTGAATGTATCCGGAACCCAATGGATCTCCACTGACCGTGGAAACTGAAATTGAATACTCTTTCTTTAGTAAAGGTATAGAGTGAGTAGAGACGAATGTGGAATCAATGAACACTCCTCCAGCACCAGAGTCGATAAGAGCTTGGGTATGAATCTTACTATGTCCGGTTTGAAGGGTTACTGGAACAAAAAGTTTCTTGTATAGGGAATGACTACTGTTTTGGCTTAACCCAGTTCCCTGGACTAGAGTTAAGCCCTGGCTTTTACTGGCCTGGTAGGACAATCCCTTAATAAATGCCCTTTAAGGCCACAGTACAAACACAAGCCAAGAGAACGTCTTCTCAAGCGTTCCGTCTCTGTTAATTTTATACTTCCCACTTCCATGGGTTCAGCCTGATCTGGAGTAGGAGAGGCAGGAGTGACTGGATTAGAAAAACGAGGAGCCAAACGAAAAGGAGTTCGAGATGATGACCTCTGTGTTCTATCCTTTTCTTGTTGGCGTTCACGAAATCTGGCGTCGAGACTGATACAAAGATTTATTAAGGCTTCCAAGGATTCTGGAAGTTCCCGATACACCAATTCATCCTTGAGACGCTCCGAAAGTCCTTTACGAAAAGCGGCTCTAAGAGCTCCCTGATTCCAGGTAGTTTCAGAGGCCAGGGTGCGGAACTCAATTGCATATTGAGAAACTGGTTGACTACCTTGACGTAAATCCAAGAGAGTAGCTTCAGCAGCGGATGACCTCCCAGGTTTATCAAATACATTTGAAAATACAGAGAGAAAAGTATCAACATCCAGAAGTATAGGGTCATTCTTTTCAAGCAAAGGTGATACCCAAGCCAAAGCTTTTCCTTTCATTAAGGATATAAGAAATGTTATTCTAGAAGAGGGAGTAGCAAACAGAGTAGGGTTATTTCGGAAATGGAGACGACATTGATTGAGAAAGCCCCTACATTCTTCAGGATTCCCATCATATTTATCTGGAAGGGGTATCCTGGGACTCAGTTGTACCTGAGACTGGTTGTTTGAAATCGAAGGGGGTAATGCCTCATTAGGATTAGGATTGGGATTAGGATTGGGAGGTGTAGTAGCAACCAAATTTTGTAATAAAGCAGTTATTTGATCAAGTTTAGTGTCCAGGGATTGTAAGTGAGTGGCATGAGATCCTAGTAACTGTCCCTGGTGGGCCACGGCCATGGATAATTCAGTGTGGTCCATTTTTTGGCCTGTTTGTAATGTCAGCCGTATAGGAATCAGTCCGGGGTGTAACCCAACTGCTAGTGTGAATAGAAAAACACACGCTAGCACACTGAGAAATAACCAGGACGTGACCCACTCAGGAAACAGACAAGATAGGTTTCAAGAAATAATAATTGTTCCTTTAAGCAGGCTTGTAACAAACAAAAAGACAAAGTTCTCTTTTGCAGCTTGTAAAAGTAAATGTCCCTTTAAGCAGGTTTGTAACAAACAAAAAGACAAAGTTCTCTTTTGCAGCTTGTAAAAGTAAATGTCCCTTTAAGCAGGCTTGTAACAAACAAAAAGACAAAGTTCTCTTTTGCAGCTTGTAAAAGTAAATGTCCCTTTAAGCAGGCTTGTAACAAACAAAAAGACAAAGTTCTCTTTTGCAGCTTGTAAAAGTAAATGTCCCTTTAAGCAGGCTTGTAACAAACAAAAAGACAAAGTTCTCTTTTGCAGCTTGTAAAAGTAAATGTCCCTTTAAGCAGGCTTGTAACAAACAAGAAGATATATATCCAAGAGAAGGTTTAAGGATAAGGCATAAGCAAGGTCAGGCAGGCAGAAGTTGGTATCCAAATAACAGTAATAGGGTAAGGCAAAAGCTTGGTCAGGCAGGCAGGAGTCGGTATTCAAACAACAGTAGAAGGGATTAGACAAGAGCTAGGTCAGGCAGGCAGAAGTCGGTACACAAGAGAAGCAATATATTCAAGTACTCACAGATGCCGGGGAATCAAACAAACAGGCCCCGAGTACGATCTCCCGCCGGAGTTTAAAGGCAGGAGCGGTGACGAATACAGAGGGGTGTGTCAGAGGATGCGTCACGTTGCTAAGCGACGTGACGTCATCCACACTGAGAAGCTCCGGGAGCCGCGGTGACACGGCGATGAACGGAGAATTCATGACAGCAATATAGTTTGGCACAAATGCTTCTTTTTTTTGGACTTGACTGTCCCTTTGAAGGAATGTACTCATTGGTTGCTGTATTAAAATTCACAGTGTTTATTGAAGAATCTAAATCCAGGAAATCTTCAGTTTCAATTTTAATAAAATGAAAATGTTTCAGCATTATAACCACCTTTCAACAGTTCTACTGAAAGGGCAACCTACTTGGCTCTGACAAGGTCGGCACCGCCACTTCAAACTACAACGATCCCACAAAGCAAACACATTATGGTAGCATTTTGCCCTTTCCCAGGACCAGAAAAAAGAAGGGGAAAGAAAAGAAATAAAGTAAATCAGCCTTTCTGACTTCATTATTCGCTTTAAAGAATTATTTCAATGTTCTAACTAGATTTAATGTGTAGAACTGCAACTGCTTCTTGAGATTAAGACAGAATGACACAACAATAGCAGCATTAAGACCCTTATGATTGAGTGCCTTTAGTAAAGGGGATTTTCAGAGAATCACTTTATCCTGATGGAAAATCAGCAAAGGAGCAACAGAAAGTTAATTCCATTTCAAAATGCTCTTAGCAGCTGACAAAACCATAAGCAATGTTGCTTTGCACTCAAGTAACTTTGTGACAAAAATTAAAGGGACAGTCAACACCAGAATTGTTGTTGTTTTAAAAGGATAGATAGTCCCTTAATTATCCACTCCCCAGTTTTGCATAACCAACACAGTTATAATTATACACTTTTTACCTCTGTAATTACCTTGTATCTAAGCCTCTGCAGACTTATTTCAGTTCTTTTGACAGACTTGCATTTTAGCCAATCAGTGCTCACTCCATGGTAAATTCACGTGCATGAGCTCAATGTTATCTATATGAAAACATTGAACTAATGCCCTCTAGTGGTGAAAAACTATCAAAATGCATTTAGATTAGAGGCGGCCTTCAAGGTCTTAGAAATAAGCATATGAACCTCCTAGGTTTAGCTTTTAATTAAGAATACCAAGAGAACAAAACAAAATTGGTGATAAAAGTAAATTGGAAAGTTGTTTAAAATTGAATTCCCTATTTGAATCATGAAAGTTTTTTTTGGACTTGACTGGCCCTTTAATTTAAAAAGCTGAAGCATTTCAAAGTCCTAAAGATGAAAAAAGAAGATTGGATACATTCTCAAACTCAACTGCTCATAGCATTTTGGAAGAAGGTAGCTCATTCAAAGTAAGTCAATAACCTAGATGCTTGATTTAATTGGTAACTTTACAAACTGCGCAAATGTTTCACTTGCGTTTTATAGTAAATGTTCTAGGACAGCACAAATCTGAAACAAGGTGACCAGGAGCGAAACAGCGAAGTTGGAGTAATGTAATCACAGTGACAAGCAATCACTGACACCATGTGACAGCCTGTCTGCACTTCCTCTCTCTCTCCTCAGTGTGTGATCTGAAGTGAAAGAGGCAGAGAGATCACTCCTACAAGTGTCCCACACAGTTATATACTGTACATCTCTCTCTCTCTCGCTATATATATATATATATATATTGAACCCTTTAGGTGCTGATCACAATGTTATTGCTGTGATCACTCAGGTCAGTGAGTGGAAAAAGGGAATTAGTGTGTGGGTTGAGGGAGTTAGTGTTAGGTAGGAGTAAAAATATAAAAACAGAATTTATGCTTACCTGATAAATTTCTCTTACGGTGTATCCGGTCCACGGCTTCATCCTTACTTGTGGGATATTCTCAATCCCTACAGGAAGTGGCAAAGAGAGCACACAGCAGAGCTGTCCATAATAGCTCCCCTCAGGCTCCGCCCCCCCAGTCAGAGCTGTCCATATAGCTCCCCTCAGGCTCCGCCCCCCCAGTCATTCGACCGACGGTTAGGAGAAAAAGGAGACCCATAGGGTGCAGTGGTGACTGTAGTTTCACAAAAATAAATTTAACCTGACTTAATTGCCAGGGCGGGCCGTGGACCGGATACACCTTAAGAGAAAGAAATTTATCAGGTAAGCATAAATTCTGTTTTCTCTTACATTGGTGTATCCGGTCCACGGCTTCATCCTTACTTGTGGGAACCAATACCAAAGCTTTAGGACACGGATGAAGGGAGGGAACAAGTCAGGTAACCTAAACGGAAGGCACCACTGCTTGCAAAACCTTTCTCCCAAAAATAGCCTCCGAAGAAGCAAAAGTATCGAATTTGTAAAATTTGGCAAATGTATGCAGTGAAGACCAAGTCGCTGCCTTACAAATCTGTTCAACAGAAGCCTCATTCTTGAAAGCCCATGTGGAAGCCACAGCTCTAGTGGAATGAGCTGCAATTCGTTCAGGAGGCTGCCTTCCAGCAGTCTCATAAGCCAACCGGATGATGCTTTTCAGCCAGAAAGACAGAGAGGTAGCAGTTGCTTTTTGACCTCTCCTCTTGCCAGAATAGACAACAAACAAGGATGATGTTTGTCTGAAATCTTTAGTTGCTTTTAGATAGAATTTTAAAGCACGAACCACATCAAGATTGTGTAACAGACGTTCCTTTTTAGAAACTGGATTAGGACACAGAGAAGGAACAACTATTTCCTGGTTAATATTCTTATTGGAAACCACCTTTGGAAGAAAACCAGGCTTGGTATGCAAAACAACCTTATCTGTATGGAACACCAGATAGGGTGAGTTACACTGCAAAGCAAACAATTCAGAAACTCTTCGAGCAGAAGAAATAGCAACCAAAAGCAAAACTTTCCAAGATAGTAACTTGATATCTATGGAATGTAGAGGTTCAAACGGAACCCCTTGAAGAACTGAAAGAACTAAATTTAGACTCCATGGAGGAGTCACAGGTCTGTAGACAGGCTTGATTCTAACTAGGGCCTGTACAAACGCCTGAACATCTGGCACAGCTGCCAGACGCTTGTGCAACAGAATAGACAGAGCAGATATCTGTCCCTTTAAGGAACTAGCTGACAACCCGTTCTCCAATCCTTCTTGGAGAAAAGATAATAACCTTGGAATCCTCATCTTACTCCACGAGTAACCCTTGGATTCGCACCAACAAAGATATTTCCGCCATATCTTATGGTAAATTTTCCTGGTGACAGGCTTTCTAGCCTGGATAAGAATATCTATAACTGATTCAGAGAACCCACGCTTCGCTAGAATTAAGCGTTCAATCTCCAAGCAGTCAGTTGCAGAGAAACTAGGTTTGGATGCTTGAATGGACCCTGGATTAGAAGGTCCTGCCTCAAAGGTAGCTTCCATGGTGGAGCCGATGACATATCCACCAGGTCTGCATACCAAGTCCTGCGTGGCCACGCAGGAGCTATCAGAATTACCGAAGCCTTCTCCTGCTTGATTCTGGCTACTAGCCGAGGGAGAAGAGGAAACGGTGGAAAGACATAAGCTAGATTGAATGACCAAGGCGCCACTAAGGCATCTATCAATGTCGCCTTGGGATCCCTGGACCTGGACCTGTAACGGGGAACTTTGGAGTTCTGGCGGGAAGCCATCAGATCCAGTTCTGGAATGCCCCATAGTTGGGTTAGCTGGGTAAAAACCTCCCGGTGGAATTCCCACTCCCCCAGATGGAAAGTCTGACGACTCATATAATCCGCCTCCCAGTTGTCTACTCCTGGGATGTAAATTGCGGATAGATGGCAGGAGTGATCCTCTGCCCATTTGATGATCTTGGATACCTCCCTCATCGCCAGGGAACTCTTTGTTCCTCCCTGATGATTGATGTACGCTACAGTCGTGATGTTGTCCGACTGAAATCTGATGAATTTGGCCTCCGCTAGCTGAGGCCAGGCCTGGAGCGCATTGAATATCGCTCTCAATTCCAAAATGTTTAATCGGGAGAAGAGATTCTTCCCGAGACCATAGACCCTGAGCTTTCAGGGAGTCCCAGACCGCACCCCAGCCTAAGAGACTGGCGTCGGTCGCGACAATGATCCACTCCGGTCTGCGGAAACTCATTCCCTGAGACAGGTTATCCTGAGACAACTACCAGAGGAGTGAGTCTCTGGTTTTCTGGTCCATTTGTATCTGGGGAGACAAATCTGCATAATCCCCATTCCACTGTTTGAGCATGCACAGTTGCAGTGGTCTTAGATGAATTCGGACAAAAGGGACTACGTCCATTGCCGCAACCATTAGACCTATTACCTCCATGCACTGAGCCACAGAAGGCTGAGGAATGGCATGAAGAACTCGACAAGTATTCGAAAGTTTTGACTTCCTGACCTCCGTCAGAAAGATTTTCATTTCTACCGAGTCTATTATTGTTCCCAGGAAGGGAACCCTTGTGAACGGGGACAGAGAACTTTTTTCTACGTTCACCTTCCACCCGTGGGACCTTAGAAAGGCTAGAACAATGTCTGTATGAGCCTTTGCTTTGTGAAAGGACGATGCTTGTATTAAGATGTCGTCTAGGTAAGGTGCTACTGCAATGCCCCGCGGTCTTAGTACCGCTAGAAGGGACCCTAGCACCTTTGTGAAAATTCTGGGAGCAGTGGCCAACCCGAAGGGAAGAGCCACGAACTGGTAATGCTTGTCCAGAAAGGCGAACCTTAGGAACTGATGGTGATCTTTGTGGATAGGAATATGCAGGTACGCATCCTTTAAATCCACGGTAGTCATATATTGACCTTCCTGGATCATCGGTAAGATTGTCCGAATGGTTTCCATCTTGAATGATGGAACTCTGAGGAATTTGTTTAGGATTTTTAAATCCAGGATTGGCCTAAAAGTTCCTTCCTTTTTGGGAACTACAAACAGGTTTGAGTAAAACCCCAGTCCTTGTTCTGCGGTTGGAACTGGGTGTATCACTCCCATCTTTAGAAGGTCTTCTATGCAGCGTAAGAACGCCGGTCTCTTTGTCTGGTCTAAAGACAAGCGAGAAATGTGGAACCTTCCCCTTGGAGGAGAGTCCTTGAATTCTAGAAGGTACCCCTGAGCAACAATTTCTAATGCCCAGGGATCTGGAACATCTCTTGCCCAAGCCTGAGCAAAGAGAGAAAGTCTGCCCCCTACTAGATCCGGTCCCGGATCGGGGGCTACCCTTTCATGCTGTCTTGGTAGCAGCAGCAGGCTTCTTGGCCTGTTTACCCTTGTTCCAGCCCTGCAAAGGTTTCCATGTTGGTTTGGGCTGGGAAGCATTACCCTCTTGCTTAGTGGCTGTAGAGGTTGAAGCAGGTCCGTTCCTGAAATTGCGAAAGGAACGAAAATTGGCCTTGTTTTTAGCTTTGAAGGGTCTATCTTGTGGAAGGGCATGGCCCTTTCCCCCAGTGATGTCTGAAATAATCTCTTTCAACTCTGGCCCGAATAGGGTCTTACCCTTGAAAGGAATATTAAGCAATTTTGTTTTGGAAGACACGTCTGCCGACCATGATTTTAGCCAAAGCGCTCTGTGCACCACGATGGCAAAACCAGAATTTTTCGCCGCTAATTTAGCTAACTGAAAAGCGGCATCTGTGATGAAAGAATTAGCCAGCTTCAGGGCGTGAATTCTATCCATGACTTCGTCATAAGAAGTCTCCTTCTGGAGCGAGTTTTCTAGTTCCTCAAACCAAAAAGCCACTGCAGTGGTTACAGGAATAATGCAAGAAATTGGTTGAAGAAGGAAACCTTGTTGAACAAATATTCTCTTAAGTAATCCTTCTAATTTTTTATCCATAGGATCTTTGAAAGCGCAACCGTCTTCTATTGGTATAGTCGTGCGCTTGGCTAGTGTTGAAACTGCCCCCTCTACCTTAGGGAACGTCTGCCACGCGTCCCGTCTAGGGTCAACTATGGGGAACATTTTCTTAAATATAGGAGGGGGAACGAAGGGTACACCTGGTCTCTCCCACTCCCTAGTCACAATATCCGCCACCCTCTTAGGGAACGGAAACGCTTCAGTGTGTACCGGGACCTCTAAGAATTTGTCCATTTTACACAATTTTTCTGGGACCACCAAGGGGTCACAATCATCTAGCGTAGCTAAGACCTCCTTAAGCAGGGAGTGGAGGTGTTCTAGCTTAAATATAAATGCTATGGTATCTGGCTCTGCCTGCTGAGAAACTTTTCCTGTGTCAGAAATTTCTCCCTCAGACAGGTCATCCCTCACCGCCAAGTCAGATTGTTGTGAGGGCACTACAGATAAATTATCCAATGCGTCTGATTGCTCATTTTCTGTATTTAAAACTGAGATATCGCGCTTCCTTGGAAATGCTGGCAGTTTGGATAAAAATGCTGCAAGAGAATTATCCATTACTGCTGCTAACTGTTGCAAAGTAATAGGGATCGATGCGCTAGAGGTACTGGGCATCGCTTGCGCGGGCATAACTGGTGTCTACACAAGAGGAGAGGAAAGATTACTATCCTCAATACCTTCTGCTAAAGAATCATCTAGGGCTACATTTTTAAGTGTCACTGCCTGGTCCTTAAAATGCTTAGACGCTATAGCACACTTTAAACACAAATGCAATGGGGGTACCGCCATGGCTTTTAAACACAAAGAACAAGGTTTATCTGAAGGCTCAGACAGCACTACAATGCAAGAAAAAATACTTTTTGAAAAAACGTTACTGTGTCTTTAAATAATAAAAGCACACACTTTTTTACCAAAACATCAAAAGAACATCCGATCTTAATGTAATTTTCACCACATTATCCAAATGCTTTGAAATGATTGCACACAAATTTTCAAATCAATTAACCCCTTATTGCCCGAACCGGAGCTAAAAGAAGCAGTCAACCGTTTGCAAACACTACAGCACGATGCCACAGTCTCTACTGTGGCTTTTACCTTCCTTAGGGATTATTTGAAGATGAAAATAAGCCTCTCTGAAGTCCTCCCTGAAGTCTCTGGACTCTACACGTGAAGCTGCATGAACTGCCTAGTAAAACAACTGCGCAACTGAGGCGCGAAAAACAGAATTTATGCTTACCTGATAAATTACTTTCTCCAACGGTTTGTCCGGTCCACGGCGTCATCCTTACTTGTGGGATATTCTCTTCACCAACAGGAAATGGCAAAGAGTCCCAGCAAAGCTGGTCACATGATCCCTCCTAGGCTCCGCCCACCCCAGTCATTCGACCGACGGACAGGAGGAAATATATATAGGAGAAACAATATGATACCGTGGTGACTGTAGTTAGAGAAAATAATTCATCAGACCTGATTAAAAAACCAGGGCGGGCCGTGGACCGGACACACCGTTGGAGAAAGTAATTTATCAGGTAAGCATAAATTCTGTTTTCTCCAACATTGGTGTGTCCGGTCCACGGCGTCATCCTTACTTGTGGGAACCAATACCAAAGCTTTAGGACACGGATGAAGGGAGGGAGCAAATCAGGTCACCTAAATGGAAGGCACCACGGCTTGCAAAACCTTTCTCCCAAAAATAGCCTCCGAAGAAGCAAAAGTATCAAATTTGTAAAATTTGGCAAAAGTGTGCAGTGAAGACCAAGTCGCTGCCTTACATATCTGGTCAACAGAAGCCTCGTTCTTGAAGGCCCATGTGGAAGCCACAGCCCTAGTGGAGTGAGCTGTGATTCTTTCAGGAGGCTGCCGTCCGGCAGTCTCATAAGCCAATCGGATAATGCTTTTAAGCCAAAAGGAAAGAGAGGTAGAAGTCGCTTTTTGACCTCTCCTTTTACCAGAATAAACAACAAACAAGGAAGATGTTTGTCTGAAATCTTTAGTAGCCTCTAAATAGAATTTTAGAGCACGGACTACGTCCAAATTGTGTAACAAACGTTCCTTCTTTGAAACTGGATTCGGACACAAAGAAGGTACAACTATCTCCTGGTTAATATTTTTGTTGGAAACAACTTTCGGAAGAAAACCAGGCTTAGTACGCAAAACCACCTTATCTGCATGGAACACCAGATAGGGCGGAGAACACTGCAGAGCAGATAACTCTGAAACTCTTCTAGCAGAAGAAATTGCAACCAAAAACAAAACTTTCCAAGATAATAACTTAATATCTACGGAATGTAAGGGTTCAAACGGAACCCCTTGAAGAACTGAAAGAACTAGATTTAGACTCCAGGGAGGAGTCAAAGGTCTGTAAACAGGCTTGATCCTAACCAGAGCCTGAACAAATGCTTGAACATCTGGCACAGCTGCCAGTCTTTTGTGAAGTAAAACAGATAAAGCAGAGATCTGTCCCTTCAGAGAACTTGCAGATAATCCTTTCTCCAAACCTTCTTGTAGAAAGGATAGAATCTTAGGAATTTTTATCTTGTTCCATGGGAATCCTTTAGATTCACACCAACAGATATATTTTTTCCATATTTTATGGTAAATTTTTCTAGTTACAGGCTTTCTAGCCTGAATCAGAGTATCTATTACAGAATCTGAAAACCCACGCTTTGATAAAATCAAGCGTTCAATCTCCAAGCCGTCAGTTGGAGGGAAACCAGATTCGGATGTTCGAATGGACCCTGAACAAGAAGGTCCTGTCTCAAAGGTAGCTTCCATGGTGGAGCCGATGACATATTCACCAGGTCTGCATACCAAGCTATCAAGATCACCGAGGCCCTCTCCTGATTGATCCTGGCTACCAGCCTGGGGATGAGAGGAAACGGTGGGAATACATAAGCTAGGTTGAAGGTCCAAGGTGCTACTAGTGCATCTACTAGGGTCGCCTTGGGATCCCTGGATCTGGACCCGTAGCAAGGAACCTTGAAGTTCTGACGAGACGCCATCAGATCCATGTCTGGAATGCCCCATAATTGAGTTATTTGGGCAAAGATTTCCGGATGGAGTTCCCACTCCCCCGGATGGAATGTCTGACGACTCAGAAAATCCGCTTCGCAATTTTCCACTCCTGGGATGTGGATCGCAGACAAGTGGCAGGAGTGATCTTCCGCCCATTGAATTATCTTGGTCACTTCTTTCATCGCCAGGGAAGTCCTTGTTCCCCCCTGATGATTGATATATGCAACGGTCGTCATGTTGTCTGACTGAAACCTTATGAAATTGGCCTTTGCTAGTTGAGGCCAAGCTCTGAGAGCATTGAATATCGCTCTCAGTTCCAGAATGTTTATCGGGAGAAGAGACTCTTCCCGAGACCATAGACCCTGAGCTTTCAGGCATTCCCAGACCGCGCCCCAGCCCACTAGGCTGGCGTCGGTCGTGACAATGACCCACTCTGGTCTGCGGAAGCTCATTCCCTGGGACAGATTGTCCAGGGTCAGCCACCAACGGAGTGAATCTCTGGTCTTTTGATCTACTTGAATCGTCGGAGACAAGTCTGTATAATCCCCATTCCACTGTCTGAGCATGCACAGTTGTAATGGTCTTAGATGAATTTGTGCAAAAGGAACTATGTCCATTGTTGCAACCATCAATCCTATTACTTCCATGCACTGCGCTATGGAAGGACGAGGAACAGAATGAAGTACTTGACAAGAGCTTAGAAGTTTTGATTTTCTGACCTCTGTCAGAAAAATCCTCATTTCTAAGGAATCTATTATTGTTCCCAAGAAGGGAACTCTTGTTGACGGGGACAGAGAACTTTTTTCTTTGTTCACCTTCCATCCGTGAGATCTGAGAAAGGCTAGGACGATGTCCGTATGAGCCTTTGCTTTTGACAGGGACGACGCTTGAATCAGGATGTCGTCCAAGTAACGTACTACTGCAATGCCCCTTGGTCTTAGAACCGCTAGAAGGGACCCTAGTACCTTTGTGAAAATCCTTGGAGCAGTGGCTAATCCAAATGGAAGTGCCACAAACTGGTAATGCTTGTCCAGAAAAGCGAACCTTAGGAATATGTAGGTACGCATCCTTTAAATCCACGGTAGTCATAAATTGATTTTCCTGGATAGTAGGTAGGATCGTTCGAATAGTTTCCATTTTGAACGATGGTACCCTGAGAAATTTGTTTAGGATCTTTAGATCCAAAATTGGTCTGAATGTTCCCTCTTTTTTGGGAACTATGAACAGATTGGAATAAAATCCCATTCCTTGTTCTCTTATTGGAACTGGATGTATCACTCCCATCTTTAACAGGTCTTCTACACAATGTAAGAATGCCTGTCTCTTTATTTGGTTTGAAGATAATTGAGACCTGTGGAACCTTCCCCTTGGGGGTAGTTCCTTGAATTCCAGGAGATAACCTTGAGAAACTATTTCTAGCGCCCAAGGATCCTGAACATCTCTTGCCCAAGCCTGAGCAAAGAGAGAAAGTCTGCCCCCCACTAGATCCGGTCCCGGATTGGGGGCTATCCCTTTATGCTGTTTTGCTGTTTTGGTAGCAGTGGTAGGCTTCTTGGCCTGCTTACCCTTGTTCCAGCCTTGCATTGGTTTCCAGGCTGGTTTGGGTTGTGAAGTATTACCCTCTTGCTTAGAGGATACAGAATTAGAGACTGGTCCGTTTCTGCGAAAGGGACGAAAATTAGACTTATTATTAGCCTTAAAAGACCTATCCTGTGGGAGGGCGTGGCCCTTTCCCCCAGTGATGTCTGAAATAATCTCTTTCAAATCAGGTCCAAATAATGTTTTACCTTTGAAAGGAATGTTAAGCAATTTTGTCTTGGAAGACACATCCGCTGACCAAGACTTTAGCCAAAGCACTCTGCGCGCCACGACAGCAAACCCTGAATTTTTCGCCGCTAATCTAGCTAATTGCAAAGCGGCATCTAAAACAAAAGAGTTAGCCAATTTAAGTGCTTGAACTCTGTCCATAACCTCCTCATACGAAGATTCTTTACTGAGCGATTTTTCTAGTTCCTCGAACCAGAAACACGCTGCCGTAGTGACAGGAACAATGCATGAAATTGGTTGTAGAAGGTAACCTTGCTGTACAAAAATCTTTTTAAGCAAACCCTCTAATTTCTTATCCATAGGATCTTTGAAAGCACAACTATCTTCGATAGGAATAGTAGTGCGTTTGTTTAGAGTAGAAACCGCCCCCTCGACCTTGGGGACTGTCTGCCATAAGTCCTTTCTGGGGTCGACTATAGGAAATAATTTCTTAAATATAGGGGGGGGAACAAAAGGTATGCCGGGCCTTTCCCACTCTTTATTTACTATGTCCGCCACCCGCTTGGGTATAGGAAAAGCGCCGGGGGGCACCGGAACCTCTAGGAACTTGTCCATCTTACATAATTTCTCTGGAATTACCAAATTGTCACAATCATCCAGAGTAGATAACACCTCCTTAAGCAGTGCGTGGAGATGTTCTAATTTAAATTTAAATGTCACAACATCAGGTTCAGCTTGATGAGAAATTTTTCCTGAATCTGAAATTTCTCCATCAGACAAAACCTCCCTCATGGCCCCTTGAGATTGGTGTGAGGGTATGTCAGAACAGTTATCATCAGCGTCCTCTTGCTCTTCAGTGTTTAAAACAGAGCAATCGCGCTTTCTCTGATAAGTAGGCATTTTGGATAAAAGATTTGCTATGGAGTTATCCATTACAGCCGTTAATTGTTGCATGGTAATAAGTATTGGCGCACTAGATGTACTAGGGGCCTCCTGTGTGGGCATAACTGGTGTAGACACAGTAGGGGATGATGTAGTATCATGTTTACTCCCCTCATTTGAGGAATCATCTTGGGCAATATCATTATCTGTTGCATTACTGTCCTTACTTTGTTTGGACACTATGGCACAATTATCACTTAAATTTAAATGGGGAGACACATTGGCTTTCATACATATAGAACATAGCTTATCTGATGGTACAGACATGTTAAACAGGCTTAAACTTGTCAACAAAGCACAAAAAAACGTTATAAAATAAAACCGTTACTGTCACTTTAAATTTCAAACTGAAAACACTTTATTACTGAATATGTGAAAAAGTATGAAGGAATTGTTCAAAATTCACCAAAATTTCACCACAGTGTCTTAAAGCATTAAAAGTATTGCACACCAAATTTCAGAGCTTTAACCCTTAAATTAACGGAACCGGAGCCGTTTTTACATTTAACCCCTATACAGTCCCAGAATGAGGCTCTGTCTATAACTAGAAAGGCCCCCATCTGAAAAAGGTGTCCAACACAGTGCCTGCCATTTTTCTAAACGTTCCCCAAGATTATAATACCAATAATTAGTTAGAATCTGCATAATATGCCTAGTAAAGCAATTGTTTTAGCCCAGAAAAATGTCTACCAGTTTTTAAGCCCTTTTTGAAGCCCTTTATTCTTTTATGTTTAACTAAGAAAATGGCTTACCGGTCCCCATGAGGGGAAATGACAGCCTTCCAGCATTACATGGTCTTGTTAGAAATATGGCTAGTCATACCTTAAGCAGAAAAGACTGCTAACTGTTTCCCCCAACTGAAGTTACTTCATCTCAACAGTCCTGTGTGGAAACAGCAATCGATTTTAGTTACTGTCTGCTAAAATCATCTTCCTCTTACAAACAGAAATCTTCATCCTTTTCTGTTTCAGAGTAAATAGTACATACCAGCACTATTTTAAAATAACAAACACTTGATAGAAGAATAAAACTACATTTAAACACCAAAAAACTCTTAACCATCTCCGTGGAGATGTTGCCTGTGCAACGGCAAAGAGAATGACTGGGGTGGGCGGAGCCTAGGAGGGATCATGTGACCAGCTTTGCTGGGACTCTTTGCCATTTCCTGTTGGGGAAGAGAATATCCCACAAGTAAGGATGACGCCGTGGACCGGACACACCAATGTTGGAGAAATTAGGTCCCCTCCCTCTTCATTCCGGAGTGATGGGGCCTTCTGAGATAGATTAGGTGTCTAATAAAGTGCCAGGCGAAATAAAAAAACCCAGAAAGTGTTTTATAAGTCTAAAAACACTAGATTCAATATGAAATCATGCTAATAAGCAATCGATTTAGCCCAAAACAGTGTCAACCAGTATTTAAGCCCTTAACCTAAGCCATCCTTCTATACTGAGTCTCAGAAAATGGCTTACCTTCCCTCATGGGGATTCCTGTCAGCCTTCTAGCATTACTGGGTCTTGTTAGAAAAAATGACTGATCATACCTGAAGCAGTTAAGCCTGCAAACTGTTCCCTCCAACTGAAGTTCTCCGGTACTCAACAGTCCTGCGTGGGAACAGCAATGGATTTTAGTTACGAGTGCTAAAATCATATTCCTCTCAGCAGAAATCTTCATCATTTTCTGCCTCAGAGTAAATAGTACAAACCGGCACTATTTTAAAATAACAAACTTTTGATTGAAGAGATAAAAACTACAAATCTAACACCACAAACTCTTTACCCTCCCATGGAGATGCTACTTGTTAGAGCGGCAAAGAGAATGACTGGGGTGGCGGAGCCTGAGGGGAGCTATATGGACAGCTCTGCTGTGTGCTCTCTTTGCCACTTCCTGTAGGGATTGAGAATATCCCACAAGTAAGGATGAAGCCGTGGACCGGATACACCAATGTAAGAGAAAACATGTTTTAACTCTTAGTGCTGTATAGACCAATGTGTCAAATTCCCATGTATGAAGACTGAAATGGGAAGGCCCCATATTTGGCCCTGTAACTTCTAGCGACTCCATAAAACCTGTACATGGGGGGTGTTGTTGTACTCCTGGGACATTGTAGAATACAAATATGGGTGTTTTATTGCACTAAAACCGGATCAGGATTATCATATTCACAATTTAAAAAGTGTGTGCGTGTTTGGAAAAATACAATTTCTTAATCTCCCACACTTATTCATATTAAATTATAGTTTATATATAAATATTTGATGTCAAAAGAAAGCCCTAGTTGTCCTCTAAATAAACAATATATAATAAGTGTGAGTGCACGAGTGAGACGTAAACTATGGTTGAATAAACATATAGGTTTTGTTTACGTTCAGAACTTGGACAATCGCCTCTGTCCTTAAGGGGTTAAAACAACTGTCTGTAGATGAAGGTTTATGCTAAAAATACCGCTCTAGGCACATTGGTAATAATAAGCATATTTACAAAAAGAGAAGCGCTCAACCAGGAATGAACAACTACTCAGTAGCTGATTCTATGGTGGGTTACTACCTGGAAACAGCCTCTTTTAGCACAAGTTTCACAGAGACAAACGTCCCTGAAAATATATGCAAACATACATGCATAGAGGTGTAAAAATATTGCTATAGTTTACTAGTCAGGGAAGACAAAACGGTATTTGTCCACTTTATGTTAAAGGGACACTGAACCCAAATTTTTTCTTTCATGATTCAGATGGAGCATGACATTTTAAGCAACTTTCTAATTTACTCCTATTATCAAAATTTCTTCGTTCTCTTGCTATCTTTATTTTAAAAGCATTAATGTAAATCTTAGCAGCCAGCCCATTTTAGATTCAGCACCATGGATAGCGCTTGCTTATTGGAGACTTACAACTACCCACCAATAAGCAAGCATAACCCAGGTTCACAACCAAAAATGGGCTGGCTCCAATGCATCATATTCCTGCTTTTTAAATAAAGATAGCAAGAGAACGAAGAAAAATTGATAATAGGAGTAAATTAGAAAGTTGCTAAAAATTCCATGCTCTATCTGAATCATGAAAGAAAAAATTGGATTCAGTGTCCCTTTAAAGAAAGGAAAAAAAGACAAATTGTTTACCCGTCTACTACAATTGCTCACACATTCAGCACTAGTGGATATTTCCAGCCCTGTATGTGTTTATGAAAATGGAGTTCAACTTAACTGTTAAAACCCTGCAGAGTGAAAACATAACTAACTTCCTTTCTTTCATGGTGGGGAGAGTTCACAAGTCTTGACATAAGCAATTCAACTCCTGGGCACTAGGACGGAAAAAAAATACTCCAAATACTAAGAATTTTTTAACCCTCTCTGTATATCCCAGTCTATCGTATAGCCGAGCAGATCATAATAAAGTAACAGAAGGGCAGGAAAGGCAAAGAAGGGTATAAAGAGGTGCAAAAAAACATAATTTATGTAAGAACTTACCTGATAAATTCATTTCTTTCATATTAGCAAGAGTCCATGAGCTAGTGACGTATGGGATATACATTCCTACCAGGAGGGGCAAAGTTTCCCAAACCTCAAAATGCCTATAAATACACCCCTCACCACACCCACAATTCAGTTTAACGAATAGCCAAGAAGTGGGGTGATAAAAAAGTGCGAAAGCATATAAAATAAGGAATTGGAATAATTGTGCTTTATACAAAATCATAACCACCACAAAAAAAGGGCGGGCCTCATGGACTCTTGCTAATATGAAAGAAATGAATTTATCAGGTAAGTTTCTTACATAAATTATGTTTTCTTTCATGTAATTAGCAAGAGTCCATGAGCTAGTGACGTATGGGATAATGATTACCCAAGATGTGGATCTTTCCACACAAGAGTCACTAGAGAGGGAGGGATGGGCCT